>NC_045479.1:42958667-43258993 GCF_009650955.1 Corvus moneduloides | reverse complement strand
ACCATGCTGAATGTATCTTTCAAGTGTTATAAGCAGCTGTGATCTCGCTGCAGATTGTGCTTGGCTGAGTGAAAAAGTGGTAATGGGTATCTCACCAAAAAGAAAATATAGGCAGCAAGTAACCATATACCAGAGAGAGGGAAAAGGGCTAAAGCACACAAAGAGTGAAAGGCAGAGAGAGAGACAGTGAAGATGTTTTACCAAGCAGTGTAATCCTTTGGATGACTACAGAAATAAAAACCTGTTAGCAGGATCCATGGGAGTCTGAAGATTGATTATCTGTCCTACTTCTTCTGTGCTTCCTGTGCTGAGAATGTCTTTTCAAACTGCTGATTTCACAGTCTACGAAAGGGCTGACGAAAGAGTCATTGGCTGTAATCTAGATATAAGATTGAAAAGTTCAGAAACCACCTTGAGAACATGATAAATATTTCTGTTTCTCCCAGAACTTCAAAGAAGCACAGTCACTGAAGATGTGAATTCCTTGATTGATAACAGGTAGTTCACATTGCATAAGCCTTCACTTACAGCTGAAACAAGGAGACACAAAACTAGCAGTCCTGGAATAAGATTGATCGAGTCAACCAAGTCAATGAATTTTCTCAAAATACATGTATTTGCCCTACTTAGTAGACAGATCCTCACTCAGTGAAACTTACTGTGATACCCATATGAATAGTCCCTCCCAAATTTTCGCAAAGGTAACACAGCCATAACATCCACTAGGTGAGAACCTGGCATAAGAATTTTTCTTTTGACTCACGTTTTTAATGAAATAGATGTTTCCTTCCATTATTCTTTCCAGACACTGGTTAAACACATCATAACATTTAGACTTGTATGCTGCTTCCGTTTCTTGGCTTGGTTGGTTTTGGGTATTTTCTTATTTTGTTCTGTTTTTTCATGGATTGAGATTATTAGTCACTTTGCCAAATTATTTGCTGGGTTAAACTCCTTCTTTTATTAGACCCTGTGGTCATTGTTTAAATAATAATTTATTTAACCTTTAGAATCAACCCTTTGATCTCTCTGACAGGATTTCGTAATCATAAGTGCATCAAGGAAGAGGAAGAAAAAACTAAATGTGCAGTATTGGCCAAAGACTTGTAAAGAAACTAGACTCTTTCAGAAGTACAATAATGCACTGTAACAAACTGTAATACTGTACCAAAACACAGTTCTGTGCTACCCGATATACTACTGTTATGTTGCTAAATTCTCATCTAACTTAGAAAAATATTGTCAAGTATTCTGAATTTCATTGCAATTGGACATTTAATTTTACATGTTTTAAAATCTTCTTCAAAAACTCCTTAATTTCAGGAAACAAGGACTTCTCAAAAATGTGGTCATATTTAACACTTAAGCTAAAAAATTTGACACCACTGCTGATTTTTTTAACCCTCAGGAAAAGTGACATAAGATACTCATTGTAAGTGTTACATCTTCAAAAAATGAAATATTCAGTATGTAATAAAATGTATCTGATTGCTTCATTGGAAATGTATAGGTGGAAAGAATATTATTAATTGAAACTATATTCAGGAAAGGGTTAGTTTTGATCAACAATTTTTTACATAGTGTATAGCATTTGAGTTAGTTAATCTGCTATGTAAATTAATGAAATGGAATGAGACAGAATGAAATAGAAAAACTGAGTTTCAAATCTGAATTTTTAATTTAAAATTGATGTTTTCCAAGATTCCATTTTACATGAATGATTTAGCCTTTTGATTTTTCACCCAAACCTGGGAAAATGCCATTGCCTAGAGTTTGAAACAATTCTGTTGATAGTCTTACCTGTTGTTTTGAATAAATTAATTAATTAATATTTTAATTGGAAATTTTCCAGTCATGTTTACTACTGTAATGTTTGTGAGTTCATTTTTCAGACTGATAAGAAATCCTTGCCATGGTTGTACCACTGCAATAGGCAGAATTCTTCCATCAGATTCCTTTAGCAAAATTTTGACTTCATTTGGCTAGAAACTAATATGCAGCCATCCATGAAAAATTAAACAAGACTTATTACAATAAACATGCATATGCTTCCATTGCTTGATTCTATTTATTATGGTGGAATTACATTAGAATTGAGACCATCCTCGTTCTGTCACAGCCATTGTTAAACAATTTTAATGATAGTGCCACAGCTTTTTAAGTTTGGCCTAAAGATTCACTGTGACCTCTTATAAGTTTTCTACTGACTTCCCTGGGATAGGAACAGCAAGGAAAAATATTATATATTTAGTAGACAGCAATAAGATAAAAGATTTATAAGCTCTGTTCAAATAGTTTTAAAAAAAGTTACATGGACTTGTAATCACAAAAAATATTGATCCCACAGGACTGTGATCTTTAATCTGATAATTCTGAAATACTTGAGGCAAAAGGCATTTAAAATGCCATGAGTAACATTCAGAATATACTGTTGTGTGTGATATGCACTGAGCATCTATAGATGCTGTAAGGATATATGAGGGCATGGAGGAAAAGAGCAAACTCATAAACAGTGCATTACAACAGACCTTCTGTGACTTTATAATGACAGATTGCTAGTGAAATACCAGTTTTGCAAACTGAGCATTTCAAGAGACTTGAAACTGAAAAACAAATGAAAGTGTCTGCAGCTTAGGCAAAAAATTAACAGTTCCTATGCAGTGTGCTGAGCAATGTGTGAAATCACTTCCCTCTGAGTTATGAGGGAGATGAATTAGGAATGCAAAATATGTAGGAGAAAAATATTTTCCAAAAAAAAAAAAAATCCAGGCATTTTAATAATGGTGCAGTGTTAGACAGTAAATAATTCATTAGTTGCATAGAAAAATGTTCTGACTTTATTTCTTCATGTTGTTATAAGCATATTTCTATATGCTCTATATAAGGAGCCAGTGCAGCAACACTCAAGAGAGATTACAACTTGGCTTTTGTCATTCTGGGAGATTTCCTTGCTGTAGGACCATGAGGGCAGGAGCTGAACCAATATCTTAGAAGGACTCTGGATTTTACCCTTGACTATACCAGCTAAGGCAGCTACTTGGTCAAGGTCTAGTTGCTGTTCACTGCTTCTGTGGGGGAAAAACAAGCAGAAGAGGGTATGAATCAGAAGAGATGGTATTTGGACAAATAATTTACCTGGGAGTAGATGAAAGGTGGAAGTAGGTGTGTGGTGTAGGCAGGAGAGAGGAGCAGGGAGCTGTTGCCTGGAGCTGAGACAGCACAAGGTTTCTGAAAGGTTATCAGAGGGTGTGGGTGAGTGCTGGCAAATAGCAGCAGTTACAGAGCAGAACACTTTGCAATGCTATATCAGACCAGAGATTTCACTGAAAGCATTCAGCTTTGTTCAGTGTTGGCAACTCTTCTGTCCCCACAATGCAACCCATGTTTTATGAAGCCAGAAAGAGAATGGTAGCATCGGGTATTGCAAGCAGCTTAGGGAATCAGTCTAGTGACACAGAAGCACAGAATTCCTAGAAATGTCCCAAGTAATGACTCTATGACCATAATTAATTCTTAATGGTGAGAACATTGAAAAGATAGAAAATAAGGGTTTCTTGAGAAGGTTGCAATTTGCAGGGAAGTGACTGTAAGTTGATGCCAAGTGCACACAAACAACATCTATCAACATTACATTTAAAACAGTTCTGTGATATGCAGGTTTGTTATTTGGACAGGCAACCTGACAGCAGAGATTGATGCACCTATCAGAGAAGAATAAGAATATAAATCTCTGTCTTATCAAAAGGAGAATGCAGGGAGCAGATAGGGCTGATGTGGTAGACGTAATCTATTTAGGTTTCCAAGAGACATTTGACATTGCATGGTACAATAGAACAGTATATCTTCAGGTTCTCATGTAAGGCACAGAAGACTCTTTTCCTTCCAGGCTTCTTAAGCTGCAAAGTAGTATGTTGATTCCCAAGCACAGAACATAATTTCTTCACTAATTTTCTGCTCAGCCTTTTTGTTTTTCTACTCCTTGTATTATCTAGAAAGATCTAGAAAATCTCATTCTATACATCTACCACTTTTATTTTTCCTTTCTACTATGCTTGTCTTCTCTGCTTCCTTTTATTTATCCTGACTCTTTTTTACATAAAACAAGAGTGCTGAAGAGGCATCCTAACTCAATCAGACTGGTTGATGTTGTCTTAGCATCCTGAGTCCAGCAAGTAAAGAATAGGGATGAGCCACTGTCCCTTGTGGCCTGGGAACTACAAAAAACTCACAGAATATTCCCAAGGGAAAGATGACTTCTCTAGGGACTTTCTTGAGACTTATCAGTGATCAGGAATAGGGATTTGATATAAGTGTTTAATAAACTACTTAAGAGAATATTGGATTCTAGAACTCTTATGAATAACAGTTCATAAGATATACAGACACAATGAGTGCACAAAAACCTTAGTATCACTAACAAACGTTCAGGTACCTGCAGCACTATTCAGGCTTCTGAATGCCTCAATGTAATCCCTTATTTCTCACATTTTTATCCTCAGGGATTCCATTTCAGGGCACTTAAAGGCAACATTTGGTCAAAACACAGGAACAAGGAAATGTACCATCCTGAAATATATATTAATCCTCATACACTCCGACTTGCTGTCCTCTGCAGGTAAATGAAAATGCCTTTGACATATCACAGGAAATCCCTTGTGTCAATATCCATGCCCCTTTCTTTGCAGTTGCACAGTAAAGCAAATCTGTCACTGGGACTGCATCAGTTCTAATAGCAGCCTCCATCAGAAATTTAGGGTGCAAAGTACAGACGTGTCTGTTTTACCTCAGGAGAATATGAAGTTTTCTTTGGCAGTAAATAAGGCATTGCAATTTGGAAAGCAAGAGGCTGTAGCAATGCTGATCAGTTTGGGGTTTGCTTCAAATGATCAGAATCAGTTTTGTATATAATATGAGGCAGAAAATTCCTCAGAACTCTTACATTTCTCAGAGAATATGACTTCCAGGTCAATCAAACTTGCACAACCAAGTTTTCAATATCTCTGTGGATGGGGAGCCCTTTTGGGCTCCTGTTCCTTGTTCTTACCACCATCACTGTGATTTTTTTTCCTTACAGCCAGTTTGAATTTCCCGTCCTGTAACTTGCATCTCTGCTTTTGTGCACTTGCTGTTCACCTCGGAGTCTGACTCCTCCATCTCCACAATCCTGCATTAGATAGGTGAAAACAGTCATTCAGTCCTATAAACCTTCTTGACTTCAGAATGAATAAACTAATTTTTCTCAGTGTCTCTTTGGTTTTCCAGTTCTTCAGTCCCTGAAGCTGTCCCTAAGAAGGGCCCTTTTCTGGACTTAGTCCAGTTTTGAAAGTCTTCTTTGCACAAGTGATTCCAAGATGGGATGCAGAAAAGAAGTGATGTCGCAAGTGCTGAACAGAGATTGGCATGCTGGCAGGCTGTGACTAATGCAGTTCAGAGCAGATTTAGCTTTCTTCTGCATAACAGGCTGCATTAGTAAAAATATTTTAAGTTTTTATGTTTAAGGTATATTTTGATTTCAGTTTAGGAATATCAATATATAAAATTTGTAATGCTTACTGCCTGTAATACCCAGACTTACTACTTAGAAAAATTTTCATTAGAAAATGCACATACCAGAATTGTTTTGGAAACAATGTAATTTTAAATTTTTTTTTTACCTAAATGCAATTGTATACAAGGACTAGCACTTGGCAGGGGAAACGTTTACTTTTTCAAATAGTGTAAATTAATTCTTCTATCAAATAACAATTTTAAGAAATGAACACAAATGTAAAATATATCTTAAGAATTTTCTCAGTGCATCAAACCTGTCCTTTAAAAAAATGGTGATTGCTGAGTGAGATAAAATTCATATAAGTTTTCCCTTTCCGCTGCTCTCTGCCAAATTTAGTCAGGAATTCTAGATAACAAACTGATCTTTGGGCTCTTCTGATACAATACAACAATGGCACAATAAATAACCATCAACATCAACCAGTGTATTGCTAATTATGGCCACAGTGACCTATTCACACCTACACAGTAGGGCTGTTCAGCCTGCTTTTGCATCCTGATTTATGGAACTGTAAATTTACACAGATGTGGATGGAATGAGAAATCAATTGGATATAAAAGGGATATGTTGACATAGGTGAGAAAAAAGGAAGAAATCTCATTTGAGGCCAAAAAACAAGGTCAGATTGTGCTATCTTTCAGAATTAATGCAATCTTATAATCTAAACACAAGGTTCAGCTTTTGTCAGTACTGTTGTATAGAAATTTTTTCCTGCCACGTGTATTACATGGAAATGAAAAATAGAAAGATTGTTATAAATAAATAATGTAAACAAAGGCAGCATTCAAATCATATTGAGCCAAAACCATGGGTGTTGACTTCAGTGAACATAGCACTTGACAAAGGTGAATTTCGAATTTTAGGCTAAGTCTGCCCTATTAAACAAAACAAGACCAAGGCAGAGTTGGGTTTAGTGACAGGAAACAATCCGTGGTATTAATTGTAAGGAACCTCACAGGCTTTGTTTTACCCTTGCTTCCTCATATTTTCCCAGACAATACTCAACACATTTGAGGAAAATGTGCCAGTGGCTGTTCTTAAGACTGCTCCTAATAATACTTTCTCCTGCCAATAGGGCAGTTAAATGAAATTCAAGCAAAGTGATTGGATCACAGATGCACCTCTGTGTTGTGACTTTATTATTAAATTCTTCATGGCACCTTCTGCAAACAGTGTTTACTGCCTGTCAGCCTTAGAACACCTCATGGATTTACTACCACTCTTCTGGTTTTCATCTGGGTTTTGGCCCCAGTTAGAGCCTCAGAACTGAAGAAGAAAGAGTACAACTTTTACCAATTTTTCCTGTAATCTGTCTGCCACTGGAATTCAATATATTCTGTTTTATGCCCATAAGAAGGACAGGAAAAATCTACTTTCTAATGTATATGGTTCAGTTAGGTTAAGAAGAATAAATGGTCCTAAATTTCTGGATGCAACAGAATGCAACATTGACAACATTCACCTCAGTAAACCTAAGAGGTCTCAGTTTGGACTGCCACACCTGAAAGGGGCAGTTCTAATACATGAGCATTGTAAACTATTACCCAGATGACTACATTTGGCCAGATGAATCACTGCTCATGCAGTTATGCATCTTTGTTGAAAATAAAGCCCTTAGTTCTATTTTACAGAGGGAAGTATAAAATGAATATAATAAATTCCCACTCTACTTTTATGGATTGTATAAAAAAAAATTATAGTTCCTTATTGAAGCAAGCAATTGTGTATTGACAAGTAGAGTTTTTATCTTTGGAAAATCTGATATCCTATCCTAAACCTCAGGAACTCCTTCTTTGGACAAAGTACTGGAGTCTGTCACCTAATCTGGATTAGGTGAAAAATCATCCCTAAAGCAAATAGCAAAACAACTTTGATTGCTGTCCAGTTGTACAGTAATTTTAAAAATTTGAGAAAATTTCTGTATATAAAAAAAAGGAAAAAAAAAAAGAACAGCTTATTTCTCCTCAATGATGAATTATTTCCTCAGTCCTGAGAAAAACAGAAGAAAATGGTCTTTTATTCACAAAGTGCAAAAGCATTCAACAGAGCAGCGAAAAGATTTGAACTCTATACCTTTTGCTATCATGAACTTCATGTGCAGCCTTGACTAAGTCAGTTATCCTCCTTACATCTTCAGTTACCCAGCTGACAAATGAGCAAATCCTAATGCACTGAGTGCTGTGAAAAATAGTTATTACCTTTTGAAAAGTGCTCTCTAAGGGTCTGGTGTAGTATAAATGACAGATACTTATTTTAGACAAGAAAGCAACAGATATGACCATTTTGTTTCAAGGATTTTCTAAAGGAAAACAGAATTGTTGTCAGTTTAAGTTATTTTATAAAATAGCAGCAATACAGAGGTGGATGCCTCTCTATTGTAGGTGAATACGGTAGATCTAAGGCAGCTACTTTTAAGTTGACACATTAAGAAGCTGAACTGTTTCTATGAGATAGCTGAGGGAGGGTGCTGACATTTATGCTGTACCTCAGGTTTACACTATCATTATTCTACGTGCCAAGGAACATGCACACAGAGACCCTAGTTTGTGACAGCACATATAAATTCTTACCAAAAGCTTTATGGAAAAAATTATAGAAATGTATTCTTAACCTTAATATACTACCATGAAATTCCCTGTGTTGTGATGAAAGATATTTCCCAGTGAATACACCTCAGCACAGATCACATGGACTGAAAAAGGATTTTGGAATTCTTTGTAATGCTCTCACTGTGAAAGGATCAATTTCTTCCAAGCCTGACATAATAGACCTTAGACATATTAGAAGCTGCTAATTAAAATGGTCTGCCCTTCTGAATGCCACTCTTAGAAAAAAAAAGGAATGAAAAATGAGATCCATTTCTGGTGTATATGTTTTCAATAAAAAGGTATGAGTAGAATGAACAATAGAGTTATGTGAATGAGGATGGAGATATATTGCTTTTCATTATTTTTTCAAAACTTCAAACTGCTCAGCATTCCCCTTCTCTCTCCAAAACTGTGGCAGACAATTTGGTTTGGATACAGAGCTGGACGAGGGGACTGACAATTAGTAGAGAACATAACAGTGACACAGTTCCCCTCTTTTGCTCATTGCTTTACTTGCAGTAGTAAGGACACAGCACTCATGGCTATATAGCAGGCTGGACACCATATTTTCATATTTCAACCAAATCTCACATTCTGAAGGGGAAGTCCAGCATTTAAGATTGTTTTCCTTACAAATTACCAAAAAAGCCTGATTTTTGTAATTATTAGTGAAAAGAACCCTTCCCTCAGTTCCCCAGAAGAATGAACTTGGACTTTTTAAACCCTGAAAGTAGAAAACAAGAATTTTCTAATGTTCAATCTCATATAAATGAACTATTATTTCATTTATATACTATGATAACAAAAAAATTTAAATATCAAATAAAATTCAGAACTGCAGTGCCTGAATGTAAACAAGGCCTATATAACAAAATATGTTTTAACATTACCACTATAGGAAAATCAAGGTAATCAGGTAATTTCTTTTCCCCCAGAGAAATATTATCCTATTACATTCATACAGCTTATTCCAAGTGTTATGAAACAGTAATTTCCAATAGGATATCATTGTGTAACTTCTTGTTACAATCGGGACCTTTCCCGTGAGAAAGGAAACTTTCCCATGAGAATTCATCCATGTAAGATCAGCTGGTGTTGCTATTGATGCCTGACAATACTAAATACTGGTGACTTATGAAGTGCATAAGTCTTTCCTTATTTTCTGGTTTTGTATAAACTGAGAAGTGTCCTGAGTTTTTAACAAAAATTTCAAAGGCTTAGACCCTTATTAACACATAGAACAGCAACTTAACAGCTAAGTAACAATTTTTTTCTCAAAATATCTCCTGTGTTAAAGGCAACTGGGCATTTCTATCTCTAGTTACTAACTGGTCAGTTCTGAATGAATCTGGAATCACTGGAAAGGTAATTGTGCTTGATTCAGCTACAGTGATTTTTGAAATATGAGCATCTAGTGTCATCACGATATAAACTATCAGACGTTCACGTATAGCTGACAGTTATGACACAGGACCTACAGGAGACCCAAGTCCATATAAAATAGCAGCAAATGCTAGGCAGGAGAGCCCAGGACATTCCATACGCTACTAGGTGTCTGTATTGGTAGCTGAATCAGGCCCAGAGGCTGGGATTTATCTCCCTATTAAATATATGTGGCATCTGAGTGTGCATGTGACTAAGCTTCATATGGGTCTCCCTAGGCAACAGAAACATACTGAATATGTGGCTACAGGTGTCCTGTGACTCCTGCACAGGACTGTGTGACCCATACAGCAATGCCCAGGTTTAGTTTCCTGCTGTCCAGTGTCATTTTTCTAAGAGTACTTAGCCTGGACTCTAACTAGCTCTAGAGAAGAGAGAGTGTGCCTTAAAAATCCTGTCATAAGTCTACTCCTATGAGATGTTTTGGACAGCTGACATGATTAGGATTGAACTCTAAGGCTTTGTAAAATTAAACATCTATATTAAAATTTCTTCATGAGCAATGACCAGGAGAAAACATATAAAACATATTCTAGGTAATAAATGTTAAAATATCTTTGGTTCTTAATCCCACACCCTTAATTAAATAAAATAAAATGAAGAAAATTCCATTAAGGCTGTAGTTTTATTATTCTCACATATATTATGGAGGTCCCTAGTCCTTTCCTGTGCTTAGATATTTAAAACAGTCATAACAACAGCTGTTCCCAGCCACAAAATGTGCCTGCAGTATTTAAAACCAAGCACATGTTTCTAATTGTGTTGTCTCACCTGAGCCCAGTTGTCTTACAATTTTTGAGGGTTTGAGTTTATGTGCACTTGTATTGCTGAAACGGCCTCTGAATCTGCGGCTGAATATACTCCAGCACAGTCATAAAGTCTGTGGAGCTCAAGGATTCAGCATCCCTCCTTAATATCTGAGAGATGCTCTGAGAAATGAGAAAGAAATTTACCTCCTTCCCTTCTGCCTAGCCTCATCCATGCCAAATCTCTTAGGTCTGGGCAAGAATCATTTCACACCATCCAGTTCTTTGCTATTGTAAAGAAAAATGATTGAAGATTCTCCCTGACAACAGATTCCCACACATTTTTATATGTCTATTCAATAGAGCTAATTTGCCTGATGCTATGAAGATACAAATTATTTCTAGTGTTGCCAGTATAAAAAGGCTGTTGTACAGTGGAGCTAGCATCTGGCTAGCTTATTTTTTGGTACACTCAGAAGAGATTATTTAAAAGAGAATAATAGCTCTTTTCAGAACTTTAGACACTAAATTATATTCAGCAGTGAGGTCTCCATCTTCCCTTCATTCTCTTTTGTGTCTGTCTTTTCAGAGGTCTGCTGCAATGCTCCTGTTCCCCCACACTTTTAATACTGAGATGGGTGGACAGCTATTTCTTGCGTTTCTGTATTTTTCTCCAGTTTATGATTTATCTAATCGAAAAGTAATTGGAAATCCTGTACATTTTCAGTGGATCAATGAACTTCTCTGTCTTCATTATTTATATCCTTGTTACAATAACCATCACAGAGAACAAACATAGAAAACTTACCAACCTTATTGGCCTTCTGCCCCTTTGTGCACTCAGGTAAGGATTAGATGGGACAAACGTCTAACTCAAACCTTGTGGTTACTTACAAACAGGTGATAGAAGCAAAGCATTTTGTAGGAATCCAGAGTGCCGGGAATATTTCTCTGCCTGTTTTGAAGGGTTTTTGCCCCCCTGAACAACACTGTTTTAACCTCCAACCTTGGAAAAAACTGCCTACGATCAGACAAGAACTAGAAAATACAGTGCTGTGAATTAGGTGATAGACTACTATGTAAGATTGTCACAGGGTGAAAAATTTAGAGGTTTTGGGCTTCTCTTTGTAGTAAATAGATAAGAGCAAAAACCATCAAAATGGAGCATTGTTGTTCTCCAAATCTTCTTCTACTACTCCATATTCTACAGTAAAAGTAGTTTGGGATGATCGGACAATAAATTCTGCAGTTCCTGGCTGTGTTACTGAATAATTCGTAGGAAAGTGAATATAATATATGTTTCTAGTAACCATTGGTTAAATTATCTTTAAAAGGCTGTGTAAATCTTGATAAACACACACTTCTCTCCTTCTTTTGCTGCTCTATGTTATGCCTGGGTCACACTAGTGGCTCTGTTCCTCTGATAAGATTTATAAACAACTATCTGGCAGCAGTGAAACTCCAGGAAGAGTCTCTGTTTGTTCTCGCGAACTCCTTGCAAGGACTTTTTAAAATTCCCTCTCCCATCAGGAGAGATTTGATTTACGGCATGGTTCAGTGTCACATTTCCAGAAATATTTCATTTCAAAAGGAAAGAGCATTTTAGCTCCGTAAACTTAATCTAAATAGTCTTCTGAGTATAACCACCTTAAGCTTCTAACCTGAAGAAGGAATGAGGTTGGCACCTCCAGAGAGCAACTGCTGAATGAAGAAGAGGTCTAGAGGACTTGTTCTTCTAGGTTAGGTGTCTCATGTTTCAAAATTGAGGTAGAGATGGTTTCAGGGCTCTGTGCAGCCCTTGCCCTCATCAGAGAATGGTAACAATAGCAGAGTTATCAGGTTACCTTCTGTAATGGGGGGCTAGGCTCCTTTCAGTCAGTAATTACTGAATTCTGTAGTAGGTCAGCAAAGGTGTTTTGCATAATAGGTAGGAAAACTTATTTAAAAAATCTCCTTTTACTTTAATGCAAGAAGCAACCTATTTATTATCCCCTTTAATCTCAAGAGTGCACAGAGAATTCAAAAAAGATAAAAGGAAATAATTTTTACAGAAAATTAGGACTCTTTTATGATATTTCCAAACATTTTTGTTCCAAACTACAACACTCATCCTTTAAGGGCCATATTCCTGTGGGCTTCCCTTGACTAAGGTAAAAAGGTTATCCTGGCACAGGCTCAGATATTTCTAAGCTAAATAGCATGTGGCTGGGAATGTTCTCCATTCTGTATCACAGTGTACACAGCCCATGTGACAGGTCATGGCAGTCTTTTGAATAATTTCATATGTGTCATTATGCATAAACAAGCGTCTTACAGGGCATTCATCTGTACTTTGAATAGAAAAATTCCTATTATTCTATCCAGCAGAAATACCTAATTTTCTGTTTGTTGAAGGAACTTTTATAGAAAACCTCTTCCCTCCCAATTGTCCTTTATTTTTCTCTTCTAGAGTCAAGGCCAGGTGAGATTGGCTACTTCTAGTAGGGGAAGAATATGGCTAAATAATTTTTTCTCTTCTTTTAAAAGTTCATTTAAGGGGCACTTGAGCTTCTTTTATAGTCTTTTATCCATATGAACTATATTTATACTCACATATATTTGTCTTGTCCAGAAGTACCAGCCATAACAACTGTTGTGTAAGCTGCTCACCAAAACACTGACTGATCTTTGCCAGGATAATTCTGAGAATATAGTATACCTTTTTTGATTTGATAAAGTAGGACTTTTTTCTCCTTTATTTTTATTTCTTTGCTTTTTTTCCCCTTTATTTTTGTTCTATTTCCTTACTGAAGACTAAGATTTTCAATAGTTTGTCACTCTGAAGAATTCGCATTTTAAAATACCACAGCCTGGAATCAATTTGTCTAACATCAGCATGCAATTGGAGTATCTAAATTACCAGCACAAGTCTGTGAGGTTCTGCATATTAGTCTCAACTAGGGAAAGACAGGTATTTCTGAGATTTCTGAGCCAACTCTTACATGGAGTGAATCATCTTATGCGTACTTCTGCTGCATTGATTCCACAATAAACCAAAGGCAACTGTGTTCTTATTATAGGCACCTCAGGTAGATCCCTGAAGTTAAATGAGATAAATCTAGATTCAAGGCACTGCAAGAGATACCAGTGAAAATATAATTCTACATTCTTACGAGAAAGTATCATCTTTGAAAGTCAGAACTGATGGCAGATACATGGCGAAGACCCATATCTTTCATCATATAATTCAGAAAAGCAGATGGCATTTATTAACATGCTGTAATAAGTTTGAGAAGCCCCAGGCAAATTTACAAAGCAGAAAACAAGATGCAAAGTTACAAGCAATAAACCAGTTCAGCTCAGAGGGAGAAAGGTGCTGCAGGGGATATACACTGATAAAAAAAAGAGAGGGTTAAGCTTTGTCTGTGATGGGGAACAAACAAAAAAACACAGTAGATTTTGGAATGAATGTAGTGAAACAAATACATTTATCACATCTTAGGACAGAGCTTCAACCAAAGTCAGTGAATCTGCTGGTCAGGCATACAAGGGAAATAATGGTAGAAGGTATACAATGAATAAAGTAATGAATAACAGAAGGGCTTACTATCCTACCTGTTAATTTCTCTGATGGAAATGTGAAGAGATACAAAAAATGTATGCAGGAAAACTATTCTGCCAGCTCATATAGCCTGATGGACACCAAGCTGGTTCCTGTTGTTTAGGGAAGAGATTTTGGAATCACTGTGGATTGTTCATCTTCTCATTGTTCAACAGAGTTTACAAACATGTATCTGGTGCCAAAATGGGGGTGAGAGATCTAGAAAATGAGACAAAACCGACAATCCAGCTCTGAGAAAGTCCACATCTTGAATGCTATGTGGATTATTTTGATAACTTCTGTGTCAAAAAAATGTAGCAGAACCAAGAACAACACAGAGAAGGAAGAAAAGGATGACTGGAGATATGAAACTGCTTCTGTACAATAACTGAATAGATTAGGATTTATGAGAACTGATAAAATAGGAGTGTTATGAAAAAGATATAAAAGATCATTAATGTCTTTCCAAGAGAAGAAGAACTGAGAACTCAAATTTTCAGTATTAAATTCAGTATTATTAAATTCACAGGATATGGTGATGCCCAAATTGTAAAAGGCTCTTTAAAACTGAAATATGCTAAAAATTTTTAGACTGCAAGTACTTACAGTACTCCTGGAGATGACTATAGCCCTTATCATCCCCTAACACTCAAATTATCACTGAATGTGCAGGGAGAAGTGCATTTTCCTACTCTTGCTCTGTTCCCAAGCACCCACTGCTGAATGCTCTCATGTGATATCCAAGAATGGTGAGAGCTGCAATCTGACTGAAGAGGAGTGTGGAGAGAGAGTAAGAAGCTTTGCAGTCAGAAAGACACATGAAGTAAGTCATGTTGTAATTCAAAGCCAGTAAGCAACACAAGAGTTACAGGAACTCAACTTTTTAATTTCTGTGAGTACATCCAAATCTAGGAAACAAAATTAAATCTTGTCCCTTATTCTTGAGAGAAGAAAAAAAAATCTAAAAATCACTCAACAAAACTCTGATGTTAAAACTGGTGGACCCTCCAAAGCATCCTCAAATCCACACATTTGAGCAAATTACTTCAAGGCAGTATCTAAAAAAATTAAGACCAATATAAACCTGAACATAGATGCCAGCGAGCATATAAGAGCAACCAACCGTAACTAAAGAGAAAAGCTAGAAAAATGAGATTTTTATCTAATAGCAACACTGCACTGGTGCATATCTAGTTGGGAACAAGGTAGTTGGCTGTAAACAACTGGCCACGGTCCTATCATTGCTTCCCCTGAGAAATTTTATTTGTATTAGAAAGACATAAAGAGAAGGTTACAGTGATGTAGGGGTCAGTCTCTTCTGTTGTGTGAAGAGAAAGGACAAGAGGAAATGGCCTTAAGTTGCACCAGGAGAGGTTCAGATTAGATAGTAGAAAACATTTTTTCACTGAGAGTTTAGGCATTAGAATAAATTACCCAGGGAGGCAGTGGAGTCACCATGTCTGGAAATGTTCAAGAGGTGTCTGGAGGTGGATATGGTTTAGGAGTGATTATGGTGGAGCTGGGTTGATGATTGGACTAAATGGTTGAAGGTCTCTTCCAATCTTGATGATTCTGTGATATTGTGATTCTGTGAGTAAGAAAATAAGAAAGGCAGGCAAATGCTATGGCGGGAAGATATATGAAACCTCGTGTCGTAAGTCACAAAAAATAAGATCCAGTCTTATAACAGGTCACACACAGACTGACCATCCCTGTGCAGCCAAACTACCTTCACTTATTTACAAAATCAAGGCTTAATGTATCATCATCTTCATCACACACCACACTTAGCTGCAGAAAGACTTGTTTACCCTAAAGGCAACAATGAAATATGAATATTGTGTTCTCAGTTCTGCTGATGTTCTCTCTAACAATGAAACCACTAAATATGGTAGCTTGTTTTTACTACAATAACAATAGAAATCTATTGGCATTTAAAGCATTATGATAAACACTGATTTATTTTGGACCTATAGTCTGGGGTTTCTTTCCAGCAAAACAATACCAAGAAAGACAGGACACAATTTATTGAAGTTGTTTAAAGAATGTGTTTCCTGTTTCTCTGTGCATGCAGTACATTCTTATCTGCTAAAATGTCTCAATGAAGACCAAAAAAAATGAGGGCAGCCTTCACTTAAAAATGATAACAACAAAACCATTTAATAACAGAATACAGTTCTTCCTTTAGGTAGTGTCCTTTGGACAAAGCCTCAGACAAAGCTTTCAAAGGCATTGTGCTCTGAAGTTGAGTTAGTTGTGAAATATGATCCAATTCAAACTTTCTTTTGCCCAAAGAAATACAACTAATAGATTTTTTTATTTATATATATATTTTTAAACTCTGTAGAACATTATTTGAAATAGGGAGATAGGGTCAAATCACTTCAATAAAGGATGCACTGAATTATGAGGCATTTTAGCACCCTCCTACCTCTGACCATTTTTTATTACCTTTCTCTTAAAACCTATGTTAAATATATTAATCATCTGTTAGGTACAATTCACACAGGCAAAATAAATAAACACAAATTTTAAAATACAAGTAATAAATACAAATTCTGGCAGTTCTGAATTATTAGGATTGTTGTGTCAAATCTAAAACTCCAATCATCTTTTCAGTGAAAGAATCAAAACAACTCAACAATTCCAACTATTTCAAACAGGAATCATAATAATAAAGAGTAATTTTATAAAATGCTTCCATTCCAGTCAACAAACCAGCATTCTGGCTTTAGTCAAAGACCTCCTTTTGTACTTTTAGAGTACCCACTTTTGCAATTCATGTCACTGCAGAGTCAACATCATTGCTGAACAGCAATTTTTTTTATTTCCTATGTGATCAGTAAATTGTTTCTTAAGATACTGATATTTTCATAAAATAAGAGCAGATATAGACGTTTAGTTATTCATATAGCATTATAAGAGATTCTGAATTCATATCCACTCACAGAATCAAAGTTGCAGAGGGAACAATAAGAGCTAGGACACTTTAATTTATTTCAGCTTCTATAGGCTGCAGGGGCTTTGCCTGCAAATAAGTGAGGCTGTTAAGTCGAAAGGTCTCCACATTTTGGACCTTTGTGGATTCCCATTCCCCTCTTTCAGGATACCCCAGAGAAACTGATGTTAAGCAGAATACTAATTCTGTGTGGTTCCTGCAGAAGACAAATTTTGGCAGGACTGTAATGCATGCAGCTCACATGTTTGAAGGAAGGATATAAGGGACATCTGGGTACAAGTGCTTTGTTTCTGTCTTGCCTTCAAGATTCAAATCACCCATGGAGGAATAATCCTTGCTCCTCTAACAAGGAATTCTCTGTAATCATACCAGTTTCAAAGCCCCAGAAATTGTCTGTCCTGTGGACCATTTGAAATGCAGCTCTAAATTCTGCCTGTATGTTATTTTCTATGCAATCTATACAATTAGATGGAAACTTTATTTTGTATCCCAAATCAGCTATGAAGACAGGGAGTTCCAAAGAAACCTGCACTATGTTTACCATGTCTCCTGCATTCCCTGAAGGGCATTAAAAAAATCTTATTGCTGATTCATTTATAGGTGCTTTTTAAAATTTAAAGTATGTTTTTAAAAGGGACTTTTTTTATTTATACATTATGAATTTTTATTATTTTGAAAACACTTTGTCTCTAGTGTTGATTGGTTAAACTCACATGAAGATATAGTTGTAAATAATTTGGTGTTATTTGAAATAATTTGTAAATATGAAATAAGGTTACCAAAGTATTAATCAGGCATGGTTCAACTTCACGTAGAGACCTTGAAATAATCCATTTGATAGAAAAAAAATCCAAAAGTAGTGACATAAATTATTCACCTGAAGTAATTCAGCCAGACCTAACGAATACAGTATAGAGGAGTTTGCATATTGCACAAAGGGATCATTTAAAATCCTTTATCACTTTGTTCACCTCTCCTGCCGTTCTTCATCTTCTTTGCAATTCCAATAAGGTTGCAACATCACTGCCACACAAAAAGCATTAGTGATTCTATTTAAAAGGTGCCAACCCTGTTGATCGTCTGCCTACCCCATTGTCAGTATAGAAGCACGCTTTGTTTATATTCTGAAAGGGATATGGGAATTATTTCGGTAATTTAGTGCTCTTTCCCAAGTCTGTACTTCTAAACAAGACCAAACTATTGCTGAGGTCATATGGTATCACAATAATTTTCATTTTTTGAATAAGAAGATTATTAGTTTGGACTTCTATGAAGGTTTCCAATTTTGAGTTGTCATCGTAACTTACTATGGAGTAGTAAAAAAAAATCAACCAATCAACCAAATTACCAAAGCAAAATAACCCCTAAACTTTCTTGGTTTGAAGCATAATGTTTCATTCCCCCCCTTAGGATGACACTGAGAGATACATACGTCTTTCAGGCTACCTCCATGGCATTTCTTTGGTTTCACACAGACAACACCTCTGTGCCATGGCCATGCCCTATATCTGGTAGCAGTGCTTCAGTCCAATCCTTCCCTGCTCACATCCATTCTGTCAAGACAGGGCCTGGTGTCTGCAAGGATTCCAGGATAAACTTTGACTTCTGAGAAGAGGGAGTACTAGGAATTGCAAATGAGTCCCTATTTCTAATCCTGCCCCAGACTGCTCTGTTCACTCACAGTATGATTTCCCACACCAAATACCTTAATATTTTATGTATTATCCTAAGGGGAAGGGCCTCAAGTTTTCAGTTCTAGAAAACATACTCAAACCCTTTCAGCTGATTATCACTTGTGAAAATAAGAATGGGAAAGCAGGAGATAGATCAGCTGTACGCTCTTGTTTCTGTTTTACCACCCTGAAAAAAGCAGTTAAGTCTCTGTTTTGTCAACAGCAACACAATTTGTCAAGGGTTATGTGACCTAGATCTCATAATTTCCAATGCTGGGCTAAGATCTGTTTCCTACCTTTCCAGATGATTAATGTCTTCAGTTTGCTGTACTTGGTCTCTTTAGTACATGTGAAGGAGAAGCATTACACAACAGTGGTTATTTCCTTGCTTTTTCACGGTCCAATACATCTTGGAAGGTATTAAAAATCAGGCAGAATTACACAGGATGATATCTGAAAAGTTTCTGAGGTGTTCAAGTGGTTGAACCATATCATCAGGTTACAAAATGGTCCCACAAAGCATGCAGTAGGTCATCATCTCATGAAGAACTTGGCATAATCTTTATTACAAGAAAGTGAAAGTAGAGAACACCAAAAGTTTCCTGTGTGGACTGAATACGAGAAAATTTCTTGGCATCTCTGTATCTGTGCTCATAATTCAACACAGAACTTCTTGGTCTATCTTCCAGTTATAGAGCATACTAAATGAGGATTTGAAAATGAAATTAAAATTTCCCCCCAGTTACGCATTCTTGCTCTTTTAGGAAACGTAGGTGTTATCTGAAAATGTCAAGACTCCTCTGTTACAGAGCAGGGCTGCTCATTCCTGATGAGTTACCTCTTCATTTCTCTGTTGCAGAACACAGCAACCCAGTCAGTCTTTGGGCTTCATTGCACCTCCAATACTATCTGTTGCACGTTTGCAGTTTTGCTAATAGTACCTCTTTCTGCTGCCAGCATCCCCTTGTTGACACTCTTTGCTTGACACTTGCTGTTGACTCTTGTGAGAGGGAAAGAAAAATCCTTGGCATTTCGGTGTGTGAAACAAGGCAGTAGAGGATGAAGTACAATTTCTCATACTTTGAGAAATTACTGGTTATACTGGTGTGAGGAAGACTTTCAGAACTCTCATTCATAGTACTGTCTTAATGCTTTCTGAACTGAAGCCTGATCCTGAGAACATATCCATGTACTCACCATGCTGTGAGTGCTTACAGGGCCTTACTGAAGAACAAGCCTAATAAAGCTACGGACTCAGTGGCAAGTGATAGAGAGAACTCTGGCAATTAAAATAAATGACATTGTGTCTCAGATTAGAAGGCGTATAAACTAGCTTTTGCTTTCAGTGCAACATGGAATTCTTGACAGACATAAGGAAACAAAGGAGTTATAGATTGCCATAATAAAAAAAAATACAACAATGTTAATAAATACAATTTAATTTTCATTAAATTATAATTAATTCTGTTATACACATTATTATGAAGAAAAAGTTTTCATAATTATTTTCAAACCAACTTCATATAAAGTCCACTTTCTCTCATTTTTCTCTGCAAATTAAAAATATATTACTACAATTTTACATATTAAATTTCATACACTAGATGAAAGAGGATGAAGTCAAAATTCAAGATGAAGCTGGACATCTGTGGGATAAAATCCTGGCAAGGTGGAAGGCAAATCCATCTGCAAACAACTGTGACTTTTTCTTGGTCTTCCTGTGTCATAGTTTAACCTGTCATAGAGCTAAACACCATACAGCTGTTCACTCGTTGGGCCAGGGGGAAGAATCAGTCAAAAGATAAAACTTGTGGGTCGAGCTTAAACAGGCAGTTGCAAAGCAGTGAGATGCCTGCCCCACACCCCTCCACTACCACCAGCCAACTCCACCCAGGTTTATTTTTCAACACGATGCTATATGGTTTGGAATATCCCTTTGGTCATTTGGGGTCATCTGTCCCAGCAGTGTCCCCTCCCAGCTTCTTGTGCCTCCCCTCTACTCGCTGGCAGAGTAGCAGGAAATGCTGAAAATTCCTTTGATTTAGTGTAAAAACTGCTCAGTAACAACTAAAGCATTCGAGTGTTACCAATACTATTGTCACTTTAAATCCAAAACATGGCATTATACCAGCTGATAGGAAGAAAACTAACTATACCCCAGCTGAAACCGGGCCATCGTGAGCACAAGAACATTTTATTTATCTTTGTCTTCACACCTATTGCGAAAACACATAGATTAACTGTCCAGGCTCTGCAATGCCGTAGTTTGTAAATCAATCTGCAACATCCCAGTAGCCAAGTAAGGCTTCCATAAGACTCAGGATCCACATGGCATCTTTTTGCCAGTCAGCTCTACTACTATGTAATTCTGAGTTTGCTTCTTAGCCAGCACCTCTCTCTGGTTTCCTCTGGTGCACGAATGAGGATATTCATTCAGGTAAGTAAAAAGGAGCTTTATTGGCCTACAGTATAAGTAGGACACTACTGCTACACCAAATGTATCTTTTTAAATCAGAATGCACAGAGTATTTTGATTTTTCTGATGAAAATAGCATTTTCTTACAAATAGTCGGAGTTTCAATTTTCTCTATAGTCAAGCATACATTTATATCTCTGTGCTCACATTAAATGGCATGTAATCTATTCAACCTCAACATGGAAATAACTATGTGTGTGTTAACTGCCACCTTGTTTATCACCATTTTTCAGTTCTGTGCTAACAAGTAATCTGGATTTCCTATAACTACAGAATATATAACTCAGCAAGACCTTGAGAGGTCAATCTAGTTCAACTGCTTACCAACACAAGCAATGAATGCGTTGAAACCAGCCCAGAAAAAATGTTGCATATTTTCAAAAAACAAGATGAAAATAGCCACAGCAGTGGCAAGCGGCTCTAGCCACTCTGCTTCCTAAAGAAAAGTCAGACAACTAGCTGCAGTGGTCAGCAACCCAAGTTTAGCAGGTAACTTCAGTCATGGTGAGAACCCATGATTCCCTTGTTCTGTCTTTTGCATGTTTTCCCCTGATTGGTTAATGTTTTCCCCTCCCTGTTTTATGTATGAAGTTATGTATATTCATTTCCTGTCTTTACTATGTATCAGTTCTAGAAAGTTCCTCGTTCCTCGACGCCCCATTGGATCCTTCCCTGAGTCCCTCCTATGTGTTGTTCCCATTGGTTCCCTTCCGGTCAACCCCACCTGCTTGTCTCTATCCCATTGGCTGAGGTCTCTTTCCCCGCCTATCTATACCCAGTATAAGAGCCCTGGACCCTCCTGCCGATTGGTTTCTTCATCTCTGTCATTTCAGTGGAGTAAACGTGTGTGGAATGCATGCGGAGAGTCCTTTCTCTTTTCTTCTTCGCCTGCGTGCCTGCTTAACAGCGACAGGAGGATACAGCCCCTTTTGGGTGAGGAGCTCTGCCCCGTTTTCATTGTGTGATGGGCACTGAGTGCCACCTTCCAGAGGGGTTTCAGTGTTGAGCTCTGGGCTTCTTTGTGTTGGCACGTGAGGGGTAAAACCCCCTTCTGCCAGCTCCCAGTGGCTCCAAAACCTCTCCAAATATATATGTATCACAGATATTCCCTGTGCTCCCCACGGATGTTTACTATGCTCCTCCCTGAGCACCCTATTCCAGTTTTTAATTATATTCATAGTGTAGGCTGTTCTTTTCCTAATATCCGACACAAATCTGACCTGTAACCACTTGCGATTATTACCTTTCTTTTTGAAACAACCGTTTGCATTTTGAAGTCTTATTTCACCTCTTTTCTAGGGCTTTAACCAGTTTTCTATGGCTTTAACAAACTTCGTGTGTTCTTGTATTGTCTCAGGTTTGCAAGAGACATGAGGTCACACAAAAAACATGCAGAAGGCTGAATCTTGTGGGATTTCCAGCACCTCCATTTTTTTGTTTTCTTTTTCTTGCAAGCATTTAGGAAATGGACTTATGTCTATTACTCAGTAGTGAAGGCATGGTAAAAAAAAAAAAATTGTGTAAAACTGCACTCTTGTGCAATGATTAAATGTTATTTTCATGTATTTCTGCCTTTCAGGTTCTTTACTGAAAGGAACAATGTTACTGTGGCTCAATATTCATCATTCCATAGGGAAATTCAGACACTAAAAAAAATGTAAATTAGGTTAGACAACAGATGCAGCATTTTTATATTCTAAACTAGATTTTGATATTATTTTTCATTGATTTTTTCCTACTTCATGTACTTCAATGAAAAATACATCAGTCACTACAAAATCCTACTTCGCACTTTTCAGTGAGCACCTGCTGACAGGTGAATCTTTACAATCAAAGGATAAATGGAAATAAATGCAAAAGGAAACATTAGGTATTATGTTATAGGTGTCTCATGGGAAAAAATAAATTATGCTTTAAAAGTAACTCAGGAATCTTTAAAAATTAATTTCTATTTTTAAAAATAATTTTCCTTTTCTCTATGTGTAGTCTTTCATCCCTGTTCTTTCATCTTACTTTCCTGCTGCTAGTAGATACTCTCCAGCTGTGCATGAGGAGTCTGGCTGCATTTAACCTACCAAGCAATGCATGATCTTGTCCTAATGAAAAACTACAACTACCCATCTTCAAAAAAGTAACTGACTAAATATGCGGAGGGTGTAGTGCATGACTCCTTTTTTGGGTTTTGGGTTTTTCTTTCTATTTGAGATTTTGCTGTCTAAAAATGATGTGTCTTTTTAACCCGTTCATATAGGGTCTCTGGTTCACAGTGATGGGCAGATGCAACTGGCTGCATCCCTCATACAAGCATTTGAGTGGATTGAATCACTGTTTAGAAGAGTTATGTCTGTCTTCAGCAGATATAAAGATATCACCATATCTCTGCTCTTCAGTGTCTTTGTTCCTCTGTTACCTTTTTTTCCCAGCTCTGAGATTTACTCTACCATACTTGAAAGATGCACCTCCACCAGTGTATGAAGCAGACAGGTATACTCCTTAAATATATTTCAGTAGATATTGTTATTGTAATATAACTTCTATTATACCTTCTAGTTTTCTGGGATCTTGCACTTCTGTTATTGAAACTTAGTATGTAACTCCAGAATCACAGAAACATCTACATCACTTTCTACTGACTCTCACCTTCGCATTTTTCAGGGAGGTCTTGATTCTTACAATCAGATTTCCGAGGCAATATTCCCCCACTGTTCCCTGCTATTTTTTTGTGATTTGGCTCTGAAACTTTTGATTCAACAGAGATGTCTCACACCATGGTACTTCTGCCTTATTTCAATGATACAAAAATGTAAACTCCAGTTTCAAATTAATTACTTGTGCAATGAAAATGGATGATTCTACTTCATGACTAGACACTGTAGATCCCATTTATACTCTTGAAACTCCTTAGACTAAGCTCTGTAGCAGTAAATGCTCAATGAGGTAAATGAAAGTTTTTTGATGCTGGTTGGTAGTTTCGGTGTCACTCATCATTCAGTAATGTTCCTGTTCAGATTATAACACGAAATGAAAATGTGTGTGGCAGAATATTCAACTGCAAAGAAGGCAAAGGACATACATAAGAAAGGAAACTAAGTAAACAAAAGACTTCTTCTAGCACACAAAAACAGGTAATTATGCTGTTACTGTGAGACAAAATTTTGACCGTATCTGAATGTGAAGGTTAGTGTCTACCAAAGTGTTAAGACCTATCACAGCCCAAACTCTCAGTGCTTCCCTTCATGCACGTCTGAAGAAAAATGTTTGTGTCTTCTTCAGGGACACAGCCTATGGGTTTCCCTTGAGCAACTCCAGGACATTTTTTAAATTTGCTGTTTAATGGCTTTTTTGTTCCCATCCCTTTTCCATCCTCTAAAAAGGTGCTACTCCGCCAAGAAATTTGAAGCAGAATATGTTCCTTAATGTGTCTCACATTCCTTACTACAATTTAAAGATCATGTCAGTGGTACAAACATAAATTATATTAAACTGAGGGTGTTTTCTAAGTGTGCAGAAGAGATACAGGGTATGGACACTCAGCAGCTGAAGGTAAGTAGCTGGGGCTGGTTGACTGAAGGATCTCAAGTATGGTGACCTTTCTTTGTTGCAAGGGAAAGATCCAGACTTCCTAAGCTAGGAGCTGCAAAGCTAAACTTGATGCTTGACTTGTCTTCCTTAGTCGTACCTAGCAGTTGAAAAAGAGTGGAAACAAGTTCTTGCAGGTTAAGTGAGAAAATTAACTTAGTTCTTGCACTCAGAAGTGAATTCAATTGCAGACCGCTAAAAATTAACATGATCTTGGGGAGAAGCATTTCTTCGGAATTTTAACTGAGCATAGTCAGGACTAGAAACGGAGCCACCAAGCACTGAGAAATCCTGCATACGGCACAGTCATTGCTCAGAGAACAAGAAACTTTCATAGCCAAACATCAAGACACATTGGGTGGGATCTTTTACTTTAGCACAGGTTGTTCTTGTCATTTTCTCCCCCGTAAAGCATCTCAGCTGTCTGCCAGCTGCTGTTCCAGAAGATGTAAGGTGGATTATCCTTATTACATCTGTTTCCTTTGTGTGTACATCTTGGATATCACAGGTTACATAAAATGACATAATAAATGACTGACTCTGACTCATGCCTAGCAAATACAGCTCATCTTGCACTAAGCACAGTGGTTGATAGTTTTGGTCATGGATGTTTACTGACAGGCATGATATTCCATTAAGGCTTTATAAGGTGTAACCATGCTTCAATATGGCTTATTTCTATCATGGTATCAGCCTCATTGTTTCTGGTCCTGAAATGAACACACAAATTCTGTAAAAATGAGACATTCACATACAACACAACACCCAGGATTAATCACTTCTACCCTTTTCTAGGAGTTAGTTCTCCTCACAAAAACACCACCTGTGGAAGTGACTTTACATGATCTTTCTGAATATGCCAGTAAACCAGCTTGATGCTTTCTCAGCATTTACCTAAAGTTTTTGTTGGCCGCAACTGAGCATTTTCCAATTCTTTCCATAACTAAATAAAATTATCATTGCACTTGCTGCAGTTTTTGCCTCAGGAAGAGCTCTGAAATACCACAGTAATGGCAGCTGCCTCATATAACTAACTGGTAAGGTTTTAAGCAAGGGCATGATTATTCTGTTTTCAGAAGTTAATGCCTGTTAATATGAATCTTGCTGACAATATTAAGTAAAACACTTACTGCTGGCAATCTGTATGGACCAGACTTAAAACTGTTACTATGTTTAATAAACAAATTAGCAGCAGTAAACCTATAGAGACCATGTAAACAATATCTGTTGAAGGCAGAGAGAATCAGTCCTAATCTCACTTTTGTTTGCCAGCAATCACTTTTGCTTCTTTGGCAATTGTGTCTGTACCCTCAGGTGCAAACTGAACTTTGAAAAGAGCAAAAAAAGTTAGGAAGATTGTCCAGGACTCCTTGAGTTCTGAGAAACAACTTCTGTGCAGCAGTCTAAACTTGCCTTCTATCTGACAGCAGTTTTGAGTCGTATCAGGAGGGAAGACACAAATTTCCCCCTCCTCACCCCAGCAAGCCCAGGGTGACTTTGTGACTGTCATTACAATTTTAAACTCCAGATAAGGTGCTCAAAATCTACAGAAAACCAGTAACATATATATATAATCTAGAATACTTAATTAGGAAATTAAAATGTAGTCAGGTGGAATTGAAGGAATTGAAAGGGAGCCTTTGCTTTTGCACTCTTTCTTGGCAAATAATTGCATGAAATAATGATGAAAAATGCATGAGATGAGTCAAGGAGTTTCTCACCACCCACTGCACTAGTTCATTTAAAGTGTTTCCCTTCACTTGGGAAGAGCTGAAATTTCAGCAGTGGTTATTAATAGCTCCAAAGGGGATCTGAAGTAATTTGTCACTGACAGGTGTTTGAAGTCCATAGCAACTTTTTTTCCTCCTTTTATACTTTTGTAAATGAGATGAAATGTATGTGTTATCCTCCATTTCAAGAACTGAAGAGCTGCCGCTCATCTACCTCTAAGGGCAGAAGACATGGAAGATAATTAAGCACAATAAAGCAGTATGGAATGCAAAGATCACAGTAAAATTCTTCTAAAAGCGCAGCAGAAAAATGCATAGTGCCTCTTTTGAAAGCATCTACTCACTGAATCACAGCACCTGGGCTCTCAGTGGTGCAATATTTTTTTGTTCTTATTTTTTTTTTAATACAAGCCCTCATAACATTGCCATGATATCCATAATAAGTAGCTTTGTGTCAAAAAAAGGCTAACTGGTATTTCAAGAGCACAGTAAAGACTATATTTAGCAGTTGGGTGTAAATCAGAACGTAGGAGGATAGATTGATAGGAATTTTAATGGTAATTGATATGAAGAGACAAACCAAACAACAGAACCAGGAAGTCTGTCATCTTCTGCTAGCTTTTATGACCAGATTCCATGTATTTTCCTGCTGTGTTACCCATAAGCAATTACATTCATAACCATTATGTGCTATCAAAGCAACTTTTAGTATTAGAGTGAAAGATTACCTTCTGTAATGTTTTCCTATTAAAATTGACCTACAAACCAAAAGCAACACATTTCCTGCAAAATGTGTGCCGCCTTCCAAGTCATACAAAGATTTAGCCATGTAATGCTGGTTGCTGTGGACTGAATAGAGTCCCCAGGACTTAGTTCATGAATATTTGAGAGATAACCCTCTATTTATTACTTTAATACATTCTTTGCCTTGTAATAAGAGGCTTTTTGCTATTCATACTCGTATTGTGAAATAATGATGCTTTGTTTAATTGAAACATTCCTTATTGCTCATTCAGAGCTATCAAATCGCTATCAACATACAACATGTTAATTGGTACCCATGAAACAACTTGTATTGTATTTTATGCCTGCAATTTTATAAGGTAACATCCCAGATTCACTGCAATAAAATGAAGTAGATTTCTGGCTCAAGAATTCAGAGTTTATGAAAGCTCTACTTCAATCTACAGGCATTTCATCTGCCTTTAAAACTTCTTGGGTCACAATATTGGTATTTATTTCTATTAATAAGTGTCTTACCCAACAGACACTATTTTAGAGGGATAACAAAAATCTGGTAGTGGGTTTGAGCCATTATAACAGTTCTATACCCTAAAAGATTCCGATTGCATGAACATTATCTCTCATTTTTCTTGCTATTGGTGTTGTTATATTGCTTTATTTTGTATTGTTCTTGCAGACCAATCTTATTTAAAATTTGCATTTATTACTTTAAAGTGCCAATTTACTTAATGAGAGCAAGAGAGAGAGCAAAAAATACTAAGGAAGAAATTAAGAAGTGTTTTTTAATTACTAATACATATTAACAGTGACAAATAGCTTTCTTTCAGTGAAGGCTTAGGTCAGTAAACCTGAGGGGAAGGAACCCTGTAACCATACAACGCACAATTGACACTGCTGGAAATTTAGAAAGAGGAAATTGGTTGAAGGCACTGGGTCTGTGTACAAGCATGGATCCTACCAGAGATGCATCTATAGACTTTAAAGATGAGGAGTCTAAGTTAATTAATATAATTAAGTACTGCAATTGCATTTCTCTGTTTTTCATTTGGTATTGGCAGACGAACTAAAGCAAATAAATCTTCATACTACATCTTGTCAAACACCTAGATAGTAAATTGTGATGTCAGTTAATGTTTCTACTTCCTGATACATTCTTTCTTAAAAGAAACAAGGAGAAGAAGGGGAAAGGTTCTGATACTTTCAAAACATGCTATTTTCAGATTTTCATTATAAAATATTTTAGTTTTCTTTGTTTCATGTGAATCCAAAAGGTTTTTAAAATATTTTCTGCAAAGAGATTTTCGTATTTTAGATTTTGTACACATGCCACGCACACATACCCCATCCCCCATTAGATCTCATACAATATGAGAATGACTTGAAGCCCCAAAGTCTTTCTAAAATGCACCTTTTTCTTCCTGGTTTTGTCTATATACCATATGACAGATGCACATAATGTTTAATATATACCAGAATGGTTCTCTCACAAGATGGAATATTAAAGCCTTAAGCCTACTTTGCTTGCAGCTAACAGAATCAGACTGTGTTTTAGTATAGTCATGACTAGGTTACAGTAAAACAAAGGGATATATTAATTTAAATACTTTTTTTCTAAAGTTATGAGATTGTGAGATGGGACTGCTGTACTTTCAGTTGTGTTTTATTTGTCAGGGATCTCAGACAGGCTTCTTTGTCGAGAGTCTCTGCTTGTGCATACTTGAGTGTTACGAAGCAGGTGTTCATAATTTAGAATATATGTGCTGTTAGACAGGCCAGTGTGTCCTTCGTAATGAAAAGAAAGTCATGGCCTAAGCCCAGTCACCGGCTTTCCCACTTGCTGACAGGAGAGGCAACTCAACACTTCATGAATTTAATTTCTACTAAGATTTAAAGGAATTTTCACATTTTCCTTTGTGAGTATACTCAGTTCCCATTAGCCAAGTCATTGGAAATTGGCATTACTCATTTTTAAAGAGCTATTAATCTTCTGCAGCCAGGATTATTTGGCTGGTTTCAAGCTTTGCATTGTGTCTCCCCTTCCAGACTTACCCTTGCTTGAGATCACTACTGTGTGCACATTTCTGCTATCATGTTTCTATTGACTACCCAGTGGCAAGGAAAGTTAAACCTTCTGGTGAAACAAAAGTGCTATTAAGAACTTTGCATTTTGTGTTAAACAGTTCTAATTCTGCTATCAGAAGCTTTAACCTGCTCTCTCCTCAGGTTCTTGCTGAAGTGTGAGATGATTTACATTTTTGTTTCTTATGTTTATACCTATAAGTGTGTGAATGTCCCTTTGTTTAGTCCAATGCTGTCCATTTTACCATCACATCCATAAAGACTGTGTCATGTGAAAAGCAGAGGCGTCCTCGACCCTTAGTGTGGGGAGTTTTACTCAACTCCTAGTGTTTAATTTGTCTGTAAGTGTCCCAGGAAGGTCAAGATCCTTGTGCCCAACTAGTCTGTCAGTGACCTGTTAGGGGGCTCCTCAACTGAGGAGTCCTGCTGGATTGGAGGGTGGTTCAACTGACTTAGGGAAACACACCACTGGCATATGGGAGACCCCTTCAGCAGGTCTTCCTCTTTACTCGGGTGTGTTACCTGCTGCTGGTGACTGCCAGTGTCTGCAAAGGATTCACACCAACAATTTATGGAATAACAGTCTTATTAATATAAAATCGTGACATGTTAAGGTTCAAAGAGTGTCACTGATAGTGTCTGACTGCAAAAATATACTTGAAGGAATATAAAAGAAGCTCTAATCTTCAGCAAAATATTCTTCATGCATAGAGTATGATTCTTACCCAATAGGCATTCCTATGGGGACAAAGACAGGCTCAGCCCATGGCCTGATCCCAGCAGTTACAGATGGAGTCTTCCCCGACTTTTCACCATTCTCGGTTTATTTTGTACTATTTCTTTGTGTTTAGGTGGAACTTGAGTGACTCTAGTCATATATACCTTTGCCACTGATGTGTGTAAAATTCTCTCACTTCACTTTTAAAGATAGTCAAAACAAATATAGAGCACATGCCCAGTGAGGGGTGGTTGTACCTTGGAGGTGGGTAACTTTGGGATGGAGGTGTGCTTTAATATTATTATTATTATTAGGTTTAATGAAGCAAGTTCATCTAAGGAGAGGGATTTTGCCACAGCTGCTGGCTCAGCAGTAGGACATATTCCTTTATCCTCCTGATATGAGGTTTATCAGCTGCAAAGTACCATCGCGTTCCCTTTCCTGAAAGGATTTCCACAGACCCTGGCTGCAGTTTCTCTACTCTGCTCCACCCTCCATTCCATCCCCCTTGGCAGATGTGTGTGTGTGGAGCATCATCATGGACTTGGTTTCAAGTCATGCCAACAGCATTCCATCCAGGGAGCAGAAACTGTGATTTACCCTATAATTTCTCTATTGTTATAACTCCTGTTAAGATGCTAATATAACTCTTCAGTCTTGTCTAATTGTATCCCCAATTACCTGTCCACAGGGTCCCCAGTCATTTTCCCACAGACTGTGAGCTAAAGACTCTGATTCATCTAGTTCCATGGGCAAGGACGCCTTCCACTAGTCCAGGTTGCTCAAAATATCAAAATCCAACCTGGCATTCAACCCTTCCAGGGATCCACAACTTCTCTGGGCAAACTGTACCACACATCACCCCCTTTAGGTATTGGAAGGTGCTCTAAGATCTCCCTGAAACCTTCTCTTCCCCACGTTAAACAATCCCAGCTCTCTCAGCCTGTCTTCATAGAATAGGTGCTCAAGCCCTCTTATCTTCTTTGTGGCTCTGGTATGGGCTCATTCCCACCAGTCCATGTCCTTCCTATGATGGGGAACATGTCTTCTTTCTCTTCTATGTCATGTAAGTAGCAGCCAGTCTGGATTTGTTGCAGCATGGCCATCACTGTCTTATTTTCTGAAATTAAGGAAATGAAAAAAAAAAGAGGCTTTACAGACTTTACCTCAGATCAGTTTGCCAAGCATACACAGTTAAAAAAGAAACAGAAAATAATTTAAATTTCTGAAACAGTTCTTTTATGACAGTCTAATGCATAAGGGGAAGAGTGAGCTCAAGAAGAATACAAATATGAGACCCAGGAAACAAAACCTCAAAAAATATGGTGTAGGTAAGAGAACATACCAGTTCTTTACCCACTGAAGTATTCTTTCTAGTGTCCTTGTTCCTCCTTGAGCAGGCAGGTAAGTGCCTTGAGAATCAGGCTGAATGTGAGAAGTTAATCTATGAGTGTTTATAGGCTCCCAATTCAAAGCAGTTTTAGTATATTTTTTGGTCTGAAAATATTTCTTTTATATCTATGAAGAACTTAAGAAAACATGAAGCTTTACATGTAATTTCTTAAATTTAAATTTACCATTTAAGCAATACTCTATCATGTTTATCAATAGAAAGTAGTAATTGAAAAATTCTTCAAATTAAAAATAAATCAATTATTCTTTTCTTAAACTCCTTCCTCAATGAGATATTTAGGCTCCAAATCAAGCTAAAAATTCAGATATTATAAACAATAGCACAGCAATTCTAGGAAGAGTTAACCTAATCTAATCTAATCTAATCTGAGTTCTAGGAAAACAATTAAATGAATATGTATTTTAAACAGGTGAAGCTTCTAAATGCAGAAAAACCTCTTAATTTCTTTTCTTATCAAATTTTTCCAGTAGTGCAGTTACTATATAACTTGCTGTTGCTCAGCAACTCTTTACTTTGGGAGAATATATATACTTTTTTTTGAGTTGATATCAAATGAAAAGATTGAAAATGGGACCAGATTGTAATGACTTAAATATTCTATTATTTGGACAGAGGATATACAGGTGTGCTAGGAGTCCTCTGAGATGTTTTTAAAGATGCAAAAGAGTCCTAATGTGCCAGGATGAGAATTCAGAAGTTTGGATTAGTGTATTGATGCTTGCAACACCTTTTGGCACCTTCCTTTGAAAGAGGAAAAACTTGCACCGTATGGGAATTATTTCTGCTTCCAAGATTGATCCTGCTGTAACTGACATCGTTCATTGCCCGCTCAGACGTAACAAGGGAGAAAGAAAAAAGCCTGTGGAGGAAGTTTTTCCAATTCTGTCCACAAATACATTTGCCTACTAAGATTTCAGTAAAAATGGAATTTGATAAATAAATGCATGCAGAGTAGCCTTTTTTATCTGCTTTCCCTCTACCTCTTTTAACAACTGGGTTGTCACTATTGTTCTACTTAATACTGCCATTTTGCAGTTCCCCTAATATAAGAAATTAGAAGATTTTAGAAGCCTGTTCCTGGATTGAAAAATTTGCTGCTTCATCTGCTTACTCATCCTCTTCAATTGTAAATTATCTCTCTCCACACACACACACACTCACAACCCCCTGTCTAAGCTCGATAGGGTTATCATTAGCAGGGAGGGGAACAAGATGGGGAAAACGGAGTAATTACCATCCTTTATTAAATTATGCTGCATTAATTAGTTGACTGGGTAGCTCAGGGATTGTGTCTGCTCATATCAGAATGGTGATTTTCAGTTCAGAATAGCATCTGTTTCACAGCTTTAGGGGAACAACAACAAAAATTAATAGCATATGGATTATGTCACAAAAAGAGAGGTGCTGCATTCATCTGTCTCCCTGCCACTTGCACATCAGAAGTAAAGAGCAGACATCACCTGCCACAATCTCTTCTGGACCACAGAGGTTGAAGTAAATTTTTCAATTGCTTTTGATAGAAAATACAATATTTCTCATACATTTTAAGGGGAGTGGAGATTAATTTGGTTTCTAAAGACTGTTTGTTTCACTTTTTGTGATGTCCAAGCTTATTTTGCTTGTTCTAGTAGAGAAAAAGATGGTTTTGATGGATCCTAGTATCAATTTGCAATCCATCAAAACACAGACCATTTTTATTTCTGCTGGAAGGAAATTGAAAAATACTGCTTCTTGTCCTAAGAAGCATAGAATTCTTGTATATGAAAAGTACCACCATGGGCTTCCTTTTGGTCTTGTATTTTGTAGGCCTGAATCTACAATTGGGCATTATTTGTTCAAATGTGGCAAAGACCAGAACTGAATCCTTCTGGTTTGTTTCACAATTTCAAAAATTACCTGATACAACACTAGGTGTTTAAGGCAGGTCAGAAAGCTCCTGCTGCATTAAAAAATATATGGATTCTTTTTCTTCTAAAATACCAACATGGGAAAATGCCTAAAAGTCTCAAAGGGATTCTTAAAACCAGATTTTATTTAAATAAAAAAGGAAAACTGAAGTACTTTCAGCAATATGGTATCATTTTTTCAGATAAAAAAACAGAATCTCATCGACTGTTACTACATGATTTGCTGTTCACAAAAAACTGTAATGTATACACTATATCTGTACACATATATGGCACAAATATATATATTATATATATATATATTCATATTTAACAGACAGGTTAAATATAAAGATAGAACAAATTAACATACATATATTGCAGAATAATGTAATGGCAATGAATAGGGAAGAGGGTTAAGAAACCAGAAGCAGAATGTACATCTTCCTCACAGTTGACCTAAAGAACATGGTACCTCCCTCTCAGTCACCAAACTTTCCAGGAATGGTACTGCCCTCCAGGCACCAGAGGTGCCAAGATTATCCAGTTACCTAATGAAAACATATGTAAATTTTCTTTATTTATTCTGACTCCTTTAAAAGGATAGCCTACGAGCTTGCAGCTGCTCAAAATCAGTTTCTAGAAGGATCTTATAAAAAAAATTGCAAATGACTTTCACTCCAGATTTTGGTTTTCTGACGTCAGCAGCAGGATGCACAGTGGACAAAGTATTGAATACAGTTTCCCCTCTAAACAGTTGGGCAGGGAAATGGCTCTAGCAACTAAGAAAGTAAAACGTGTTTTGCTGTGCTTTGAAAGGTTTGTTCTTGTAAACAATTGAAAATTAACTCATAACTTCCTTTCTTTCTATAAATTTTTAATATTTTAGATCAACAAGCTGCTTTGATATTTTATCAGCCTCCTTCCTGCCCATCCCGAGCCCCTAAAGGGAAATTTTAAATATAGAATACAGCTTATAGGTTGTGTTAGTCCAGCTTGAGCTTGTTTCTTTCAGACAGTTTCTTTCACAGAAACAGAACCTCTAAGGAAACCTCCCAGCACTGCAGCTTCAAGGCACACACAAGCCCTCGTTATTGTTGGAGGCCCCATCACCCCTCACACAACCCCTATTAAGGAATGTGAATGCTGCCTCTGGGTCTTCCTTTTTGCATGCTAGTCAGCTTTCTGTTTAGCCAGGAAAAATAAAAGGAGTGAGAAATATGCAGAAATTCTGTACGTTGTTTGCATTCCCCTGAAATATTTCTTTAGCTGAAGGGGATCAAATCAATGAAATATAATGAAACCATATGCTCATTATTTCAAAATAGAGCAGCTGCTTCAGGGAGTATTGAGGAGATTTATTAATTCTACCAGCACTGCTCATTAAATCTAGGTATCTACATACCTGTCTTCCTCAACAAAACTCCTCAATAGAAAAATCACCCCTGTGGAGTTCAAACTGATGTTCATCTTGGCATTCTTCCCTGTATCCTTCCAGAGTGGAGAAGACAATATGCTGAGCTGATGCTGCTGGAGAAGTGGAAAAAATCATCTATGTGGAAAAAGCTATCTAGCGTGGGTACAGTTTGGAAGTCCTGTAAGAGGGATGTGTGTTGGCAAGGACTGATTCTGCCTGCTATGGACCATATGTGCATTTAATTGAGTTTGCAAGTTTCCAGGCAGAATGCCAAATGGGCAGTCTACCATCTGATAAGAGTGATGAAGTTTTCCCCCTCTTGTTCTCTCACAAGCTTTCAGTTCATACAGACTTCAAAAAGTAAAAAAAAATCTGTCCTTCTCTGAGACTGATATTGGGATATGTATAAATCATCAAAAAATACATTACAGAAGTCTAAAATACTGGATTTTTTTAGAGGTTTTACTTCAACTGTAATACTGAATCTTGAATAAAAAAATATAAATTAACATGTGTGCCCCTCAAGCGGCATTATCTGAGTCAAAATTGTCCCCATGGTTTTCTCTTCTGAGGACAGGGAATTAAATGAAGCAACTTCCAGTTATAATGTCCAGGAGCCGGAATAGGCTCAGGGAAAGAGAATTAAGCGAGAGACTTTGCAAAACCAAAGTAGTCTGAGGGCCTTTGTTTGAACAGGTGCTGCCAGCTGATTTCCAAATCTTAATACAGCCTGGGAACGCCTCATTCCAGGCATTACAGCATGTCTGCACTGTTGAACACAGAAGTCAGCAGCCAGTTAAAGAGCTGGATGCCTGGTCGTCCCTGTTTGCAGTTACTACTTTGTTGCTTTGCTCCTTATGGAGATTTCCAGAGCCTGTCAGTGTGAATTATTCTTGTGGCATTTCCCCTTCTGGTCAGTGCAGACCTGCTGAACCTCATGACAAGATCTGGAGGAAACTAATCAATCTCATGAAGACTGCTCAAAATTCTTCATGACTAAAAGAATAAGTTCCCCATAAGGGAAGGGGTGCAGTACCTTCCAGGAGAGAAAACTATACAATTTTGCAACAAACTTGACTTGAGAATTTTAATTATTCAGAATAAAGGTAATATGAGGACTGATGTTCTTTTTGCAGTGATAGCCAGATTCTCAATGTTTAGGTGGTTGTTCAAAAATTTTTTCAGGAGGTCCTTAGAACAGGATAACTCAAGAATTCTCAAATGAAGTAGGAAATGATCACCATTTTCAGCGGTCCATTCAGAGAATAGGATACAAGCAAGAACAGTAAATCTGAGATTTGCACATTGTTGAAAAGAAAGCATTGTTATTTGTTCAAAATCCTTCCTTTTTTTTCCTTCTACTTTATCACAACATTCCTGTCTGAGATCATCCAATGTGAAAGTTAGTTTGCTGTAATTTATCTTGGAGGTATGGAATAATTCTTAAGAACACCTTCCCCCACCCCTCCCTCCTTCCCAGGCTGTACCTCCTCCTCCCAATGGCACAGGGAGATGGGGATGGGGTTTGTGGTCAGTTAACTTAGTATGAAAGAACTTCCAACACCATAAGTCTTTACTACATGGGTTTCTTTGAGAAAAATATAGGTAGAAAATAAATGGAATCTCTAGAAAATATGGATGTTGTAAGCTAGAATGTGTTCTGAACAATTCCTTCATTATATATATATATAGATATATTATAAAACTATGTTGTCTTTGAAAGCACTGAGTGATTTGGACATTGAATTTATGAAATGCATGTGTCAGCGGCATAGAACATTGTGCCAAGGAGTGGTTCAATAAAGAAGAAAAATAAGAAAGCTTGAATTATTATCAAGCTTCTTACTGCTTTTAGATTTTAGTTGTTGATTCCCTTCAAAGACCGGACTGAGTTTCAGGCTATTTATTTTATGAAATGTGATACAACTCTAGTACATAATGGTGTTAAAATTGGGAAAATAAGTGGTGCATAAGTAAAGGAAAGTAGATTTCTTTTTTCTTCTCTTCTGCTATTTCACTGCTGTGTCTCTGTTGCAATGAAAATGTTAGACAGTTTTAACAATGTTTTCATGGCCTATTCATATCTTAGCAACAACATTTGTTTAGGAGTCTAAAGATATTTTTAAAATGCATACTTTGAATTTTATACTAAAAGCTGAAGAGCAAGAGAACATATGGTCAGGAGTTTTATGAGTCTTTAGGCTGCTAACTCTTAAAATTGCATACAGAATTAAATCGTGCAAAAAACTTACAAAACAGTTAAAATGTGCAGTCAATGAGTATTTGTAATGCCCCTTGATATACAGTAGAATGGCAAAAGAGAAACTATAAACCAGCCTTTAAGTTGTTTATAGATTTTTAGAGGCAGATTTATTTGTAATCTTGATTTAAGTGGAATTAAAAAATCAACTAGCTACTAGTGGCCCTACAACCACTGCATAAGATGCAGGATTCTTTGGCATTGTTTTGTTGGGGTTTTTTCTGTTTTTTGACTTGGGAATTCAAAGCAGCAGAGCAGCAGATTACATCAGGATCCAAGAATTGTGGGTACTGCTGCAGACTGACGGTGTGATCTCAGCCAAATATTTAATCTTTTTTCCCTGTAAAACAAGACAACGGTACTTTCTTACTGCAGAGTGGTGCTGTGAGCTGACTTTACTGTATAGTAATGAGGGATAACATTGATTCTTTACTGGTGAAGAATGTTTTACTGGAGTATCATAATTCTGTAAGACACACATTTCTTCATAAGCAGATATTAAATACTTCAAGAATGCTAAGTAGAAAATATTGATAGATTTTTTTCTCATACAGGCTGCATTTGCCACAATGTTATTGCCATTTTTATTCTGATTATTCTGTCAGCTCAGTTTCTACTACGAATAATTGTCAATTTTAAGAGAAAATCATCCAGATAATTGGCTGCACATTTTGGACTCAATACTTCTGTTTAAAAGGTGTTGTGACCTTTCATCTGTCTTCAGTAAGTGCATTGTTTGTTTATGTGCTGTGATTTGTTGCTGAAGAAGACAATTGTTAATATCAACTATCATTTAAACTGCTTAATTGAAAGAAAACCAAACTAATTTACATCCTCAGGGTTAAAGAAGTTATAGTCTTTAGTTTCCTTTTGAGTCTTTTTGGGGCAACAAGGAATATGGAGCGGGCTGAGTTTTGCTAATGAATATTTACACAGCTAGGAAAATGATCTGTATTGACGGGAACCAGAAGTTATAAAACACAATAATGTTGCTCTGTAGTAACAAATGCTGCTAAGTTAGAACAGCTGCAGTCATTTTGAAACAGTAAAACTACTTACAAACTGAGCGTTTTGGCCTTCAGATTCACATTTCATTTCAGCTCGTAAGTGTTTCTTCTTATACCAGTTATTTCCTTTTGTGAAACTGACATGAAGAAGCAAAGACCCACAAGCAGTCCTACAATCTAATTCTTTCCCTTGATTATTTTCTTTATTTTATGATCTGTTCTTCCTTCCAAGTCTTTGCATCATCATCACTCACATCAGCTAGCTGCTTCCTTGGCACAACTCCTGGAACATATCCTTTGCATGTCAGCATCTCCCAGCAGCTTTATGAAAAAATAAACTGGCTGCATTTTTTTTCCACCTTTTTATCTAATTTCACTACAGTATGCAATAGACCAAAAAGATAAATAGCCATTTATATGCACTCTTCAGATATGGAATTTTAATCACCATCTTTTGCATTGAGAACAATCTTATTAAGGCAAAAAAAATTAGGGTGTATTTTATTAGAAAAATATTTCCAAAGCAGTGGTCATGGCAGACCACAGCAGAGGACTTACTAGGGATTACCTTTTACTTTTAAATGAATGTTACAGCTTCTATAAAATAACTGTGACACAACACACAATCATTGTCCTCCTATAGAAGGAAGTCATGTGGATATGAAGTCATACTAAAAAAAAATTAAAAGTTGCAATAATAGATTTACCCAATATATTCATTTTTGAAGTATCACTGAATATGTCTGACTTAAAACTATTGCACGTCATTCATTGAATTGACAAACTTTTCTTGCATGGATTGAGAAACAGTGAATCAAACACTGCATGAATTGAACTGTCAGGCAATACACCACAGGATCACTCCAGTTTTTATCAGTCTTGTACTTAAAGACCAAATCTTGCTTGAAAAAATACTAACTTGAGAGAAAAATTCAAGAATATTTCTATTTCCATATTCTTCAAACTCAAGAATGATCCGGTCCAGGTACAACAACCTGAGCAGCCAAATTGTTATTAGACCGATGAAGGCACGGATGTCATGACCATCTTTTCATGTCTATTTTTACATGGGTTCCACTCCACAGGAAAGAAATCACAATGTTTGTACAGTATGGAGAACAGACAAGGGGCAAGAGCAAAGTCTGTATTGAATGTATCTGATCAATGAAAGATGGGGGCAACACTTGCACAGACAGCCATGCCTCGCAGTGTGTTGCCCTGTCCTGGTCTTCTGATCTCTTCAGTTAGGGAGCTTCTTGGCAGGCACAGAAACTGTCTTCTGGGCCATCTATCTAGAATTCTTTCCAAAGCAGAGAGTGAGGAAGAAAGGCAAGAGTGGGGAGCAGTTGTGAAGGTCATATTTAAGTCCTGGAGCAGAGCCACAGTGTAGGTATGTTCCTGTATCTGAGAGTAAATCTAAAATTAAATTAAAAGATACTAAAACATTTTATGGAAAGGGAAAATAAAAACATTCTGAGAAGAGAAAGTCAAACTACTTATTTTCTCTTTCTGTCATGAATCATTTGCATGAATTAATGCAGAAAATATACTTCTGATTTTATAAACCCTGCGCCATTTCCTGTGATTCAGTCAGCTTTCTGTAATGCTTTTTAATAGGATGTACAGATAAGTCAGAAACAGAGGGAACAGGGACTAACTCTTTCTTCATTTTACCTGTTTCTCCATCTGATAGGCATAAATAAAGAACTACACAAACACCAGAGCTATCTGCAATTGCAAAAGTCACCTGGAAGCTGGAGCTGTTGACAGAGAGCCAAAAGATGGTACAGTGAAAAACAAAAAGAATTGAAGAAGAGAATGAAACAGGTTGCTTAGCATAGTCCTTTCTTCTGTGTTTTTCAGGAAGAAAATTGTCAGCATAAATCACGTTCTTGGGCTTCTTATTTATTTTCTTGGGTTGTTTATATCATTCAAACGTATTATGCAAGAGAAAAGGAAAGATAGTAAATTACAACATGAGAATAGATTCTAGCTTAATTTTCTCCAGAAAAAAATCAAGGTTTTTCTAAGTAAAACTAACTTGGAAATTAAAGCAACATGTGGTAAATAGATAAATACAGAATTTCGAGATTAATTTGAAAGTTATACTGGTATTCTGAGCAAAATTTTACTCAAGATCCAACAATGGACTCCTGTCATCACCTTTCCGAAAGCAAGTGCTACATACTCTATGTTGTGCTAACAGTTAGTCATTAAAAAAAATCTTAAACTACCATTTTCCAGGGTGAGACAACAATATGAGCTTTAAACTGATTAGGGACATTTAATTTCAAAATTCTGAAAGCTGGAAAAGGAAACTAGGATGTTAAACCAATGACCATGATTAATAAATAAGATGGGTCTTTGTGGCATCTTTGAAACCCTGCTATTTTTCTTTGAAACTCTTTGAAAACTGTGGCAATACTTTTAATCATTTCCTGTGCAATAAATTATAAACCCTGGTATAAGTTTTCCACATGTAAGGAGAATTCATCAAAGAAATGTTTACACTGAATGATATGGCTTACCCTAAAACTTCTAAGGGTCTTCTGTTAACTTTAGTCCTGAACCTTTGCAATAGATTCATTCACAAAACTAGATATACAGACTGTATTTCATATATTCTGTAACTGATAAAGAGGTGAAACACACTTGGTACTTTCTGGGCTGGCAACGGGAAGTTGGAATAGGGCAGAGTCAGATCGTAATCAGCCAGTGTGCCAGCAAAGTATGAGCATTGCAGAAGTAGCATCTGCTTCTGTTTTAGTATGCTGAGCCTTATTGTCTCACCATTAGGCATGATAAATTCTTGTTGGTTACCTTAGCTATGAGGTAGATTTATCCAGAAATCAGGAGAAAACAAATGGCCAATAGTTCAAACAAGATATCCAGAAAAAAAAAAATCGTTATTGCATCAAAGGAACATATTTCCATGTATCTGGAGTGGAGCCCAGTTGAAAGCAAACAGAAGCAGAGTAATTCTGCAGTGAATGACTCATTGGCACAGAAAGGACCTACCAAACATTTGTCAAACTGATGCTGAGAAGAGGAAATTAAAAGAGAAAGGCAAGCAGAAGAGATACACTGGTAGAGACACTGAAATAATTTGTGAGAATATTCTACCTTAATACAAGTGCCAGTGAAAGCTATATCTGATGGGTTAAATGACCTGTACTTTTCTTTCTGGGTTGCTGCTTTTAGACACCAGCTTCTTAGGACCATATGCACAGATAGACTTGTCTGGTGGATAGGGCCCACAATAGCAGTAAGCATGACTTGCTTTCAAGGACAAGAATTTGTGCCACAGATCCAGGTGGGAGCCAAGAGCCAAATCGGGTGATGAAAAACATGGCAGGTGTGCTTTCTGTATTCATTGTTTCACAGCTGCTAAAGTTTGATGGAAAACCTGTTCGATAGTATTTGCCATTTTAAAATTGACCAGATGAAGACAGCATGAAAGCCTGTAACTTCTGCTTCACCACCCATACAGCACCTGCCATTTCTACCACTTTCTTTCTCTACGAGAAATGCTCTTGCAAACTTATTTGAAGGATGATGATGCCTTTGTAAAAATAAAGTTGTTAGATGGGCAGGGGGGGTTGGTATTTATATTTCTCAGAATCTATTAAATAGAATTTGTTTGTTTTGTAGTAATAATTTTGTAAAGAGAACTTAAAAACATGTGGACCACATTTTTACATGCATTGGGCCCACATCAGAGATCATACAAGGAGATTAAGAAAACCTGAAGTCGTAGGAAGAGTCTCAGTATGGAGACTTGCTGTCAGACCCTAGCTATCAAAAATGAGTAAAGGAACATAGGCGTTGATATAGCTAGCAAGTCTGAGTGGATATAATTCTTTAACTATGTTGTGAAATAGCTCTCTATGGACAAAATGATACAATTGGAAAATTCTGTTCCCTTTTTAGACTGAGAGCATGGTTTTCTCTTTTTTTTTTCTTTTTCTCTTTTTTGAGAACTGTTTACAGCTGTCTTCACCATCATCCTCTCCTTGTGTGCCTGTTTGAAAGCTAATTAAGATTTTCATGCTGAAGCATTTACATTACCAATATCCTTGAATATGATTATATGGTCATCTTGCATAGTTTATCTCTTTTTCTACTCTAGAAATACATAGCATAAATTAACTATTGTTTAGGATGACTATAATGGTGACAAATGGGCCAACCAAACTAACCTTCCTACTATATCTTGCAAATTAAGTAGAATATGTAGAGTAATTGTAGAAACAAGAGCTATATTCACATGCAAAAGTAAAAATGGCTTTATGCTCTATTCAATGTACTCACTGTAGACATTCTTATAATAAAGAACTGAATTCAAACAATTAGAATAATTGGGAGTATGAACACTGGGACGTGAAAAACATACTTTTAAAAAACAAGTATTAATTTCCAGTGAGATAAACTGTATGAAATAGACCTGAGTTAAGATTCAAGTCTGAGAAGTTTCAAATGTTTGAGCTCACTTCCAATTTTAAAGTCTTATGCAGAAGACACTCAATTAGCAAGTCAATACAGTTTTCAAGTGGAGAGCAGTAAAAAGTAGAATGTATTGCTATTTACTTTACAAATCACCATTCTGTGACTTGACATATGTATATGTATGTATATTACACAAGGAGAATCACATTTAGAAGGCTAGCATTGTCATTATCCAAAATAAGAAAACAAGACCCAGGTTCCAAATCTGAATTTTTAATGCTTTTTAAATATTTGGAATTAAGTATGATATATGTATAATTTTTTATTTGGACATGAAGCAATTTTATATTATTTTTTAGCTATCTTAAAGGTTCAGAATTATGATAGATGTATATTTTTTTTCCTCTGGACACTAAGTAATTTTATATTATTCCTTAGCTGTCTGAAAGAACTTGTACACTGAAAACAACACCCAAAAATATTTCTGAGTGCACTTCATATGTAAAGAAACAGACAGATAAAAGCTAGACCACCTTTATTATTTGGCTTTCTTGTAGTTTTAACTAGTCATATACATTGTTTCCATTGGTTTAAAAAAAAAAAAAGAAAACCAAAGTCAGGGCATTGTGTCAGTTTGTAAGCATCCCTTATGAGAAAAAAAGGAAGAATGACAGATTCAAAATGTGATTTGGAGTCCAAAAATAGGCATTTATTCTCCCCAGTAGATCCCAAAGGGATTCCAGGTGCTTTAGGAAAAAGTTTAAAGCAGACATACAGTGAGAGAGGACCTAGCAGCATGCAATCATCTGTAGCTGTCACTGAGCACAGCTCAACAAGAAAATCAAAGACAAGTCATCGACCCTCATTCTCTCTCTTGAATACATGGAAAAATTTCTTGTTATTTTGCAGCACCCTCCTGGGGGTAAAAGTGTAACCTTTCATCAAGGGCAGTGGGGGTCTCACATTTTAGATGGTGAGAGGTAGACTTCTGCCTTCTGTGGCTTTTACACCAATGCTCATTCTCATGGCTGTTTTGTGGTTGTGTTCATTCCCTCCTCCACCTGCTGCCATGGTGTGCTGCCTTGGAAAGAAGAGCACATAGGGCAAAGGGCAGGAGGAGGAGAATCATTATTTTTAGCCCCATGTGTTTCCTCTTCTGGGATATGGTGATATTTTTCAGTATTTTTCTAATACATGTAGCTCTGAAACCAGCCTGACCAGTGAAATTCAGCATTTTCTCTTTGCTTTCAACAAGACCCCCTCTTTTACAGGTATTTTCCAGCCTAACAGGGCAATTTACAATGAGGTCCAAAGAGGAACGTGAATTCAGGTAGTCTGGCCAAACACGTATCCCTCCATCTGTGCAGCATCCTCTCACACCATTTTACAAGGCCGGATTGTGACAGGACAAAAGGAAATAGTTTCAAACTAAAAGAGGAGAGATTCAGATTAGATCTTAGGAAAAAATCTTTGCTGTAAGAGTGGTGAGGCAATGGAACAGGTAGTTCAGAGAAGTTGAGGATGATATTTAAGGTCCTTTCCAACTCAGACAATCCTAGGATTCTATGTGGAAATGCGTAAGGCATGCCCTGGGAACAGCTACTAGATTAAAGCTTGCTAGGCAAAACTGAGGAGAATTAATTAATTAATTAATGGATGGATAACTTCCTGATAATTTCCTGAATACTTCAAAGTCCTGCATATGAAAAGAAAATCTTGCATGGACCTGTGACACCTCCAAGGCTAAGCAGAAGTTACCACCATTTTTCATTCCTGTGGTTTTGATTTTAGTGACCTGGTCTTAGTTAAGTCTGCTTTAGCTACTAAATCCTATCCAAAAGTTTATTACAAGCTACTAGAACTGTCAGAAAACAAGGACAAAATCAAGACTATTGGTCCAACGACAGACATATTTACAGTTTGCACTGACCTCATATGGATGTAGGTTTAAAAATATTCAAGTTATTATAGCAGAGTATAAAACTGTACTCAAGCATGTTGACCTCACTGTAGTTCTCAAGGTGAAACAAAAAATGAAATTGCCAACAAACATATTAGAGTTCGTGATTAAGTGGCTCTTTATACACACGTGGGAATATTGGGAGAGACAGTTTTGATGGGGAAAACATGATTACTTCTGATTACTCTGCACTGTCCCACTACAGAAGTCTGATATCAGATTTCAGTGGAAAAATAATCACAATAAATATGTGAAGTGTATATCATGCAACCATCATAAGTATCCACAGTTACAGTGAAATTGAATTACATATCATAAAAATTACATATGGGATGTCCCTTTGAAACTTCCTTCATTTATGTTATAGATGTAAGAGTCTTCAGAGCTCGGGCATTAAAAAGGAAGATCTATTGAAAGGGAAAAAAATATCCTTGTGTGAGGCTTTTAAAAATTAAATTAATTGCATTTTATCATGTTTTAAAATACCAAAACATGCTGCACACTGTTTATCAAAATGTGTCAATAAATTTGATACCAGGACAGGTATGGAGAAGGTCTCTTTTTTTACTATCTTTACTGCTGGGATTGTGAAAAGATGGGCTTCTTCAAATCATATGTGAAACAGGGGAACCCTACCAGATTATTCCTTACTGCATTTAAAGCTGGTTATTTTTCTGTACCCACTGCCTGCATAGGTTGAAAATGCATGGGTATGTACATGCAGTCAGTTCATAGAATCAGGGAGTAATATTTTTTAAAGCCCTATGATTTGTTGGAATATTAGAAGGGATCATCAGGAGAAATAAATATTTGAGAATTGAAAAGTATGTCCAGAGTTCTGGCACTCATAAGACAAATAAGGAAAGGACAAGAATGTGTGACCATGAATTTTACAACTACAGCCTGTGCAACTATCATTTAGCAAACATTCATTACCATTATTAATAACGTGACATAAATGGGAAACAGCAGACTTAATCCATACACTTGGCAGATATATGAAACAGCAGATGGCACTTTAAGTGGGATGGGGGGAATACCCAACAGACACCGACACTGCCTGGCCATAGATCTGGCGTTTATATAAATAAGTGAGACAAAATCTGGACCTAGTAAAGGCCTCACATGTATACACTTGTGTACAATTATTTTTGTGTCTGCTAGGCAGATCGTAATTCTGGCTATGACATTCTTTCCCTCTCATCTGGGAAATGTTCCAGCCATGTTCAAACTGGGGCTGTAGCAACATAGCCACATAAAATCCTGCTTGGGAACAGATTACAGTAGAAGATTGCCAAGGGTCCTGCCTAAATGTGTGCTCCCTGTGACACGAAGGAACAACGTAGTGTTTGGTTGTGTCTTGAAGTAAACAATATATACCTGCAATGTATCACATTAAACCAGTAAACTATGTGGTATAAACATCATATTGTTCCTAAATAAGCATTTTTTCAGAGCACTTTGTTAATGGATACAGGTGCATTCATATGTGGGTGCACTTTGCAGTCACCTGTAAGCTGTCATCCACACAATGTAACCCATATAACTCTAAATTTTTTCTGCCTCACATACTCTGCCTCACATTTTACACTATGTCATTTAAGAGAAAGAAGAAAATTTAGAAACTCATGTGATCCTTTCTGCTGGTTGTATAATCTCATATGTTGCTGAAGACCAGAAGACATGATAATAAGCCATTACTTTTTCTTAGTAAGGCACATTCGGATGAACGTACCTAAGTTATTTGTATGAATGATGTTCCACTTTGGAGAAAAGGCTATACTAATAATAACTTTCCAAAATTTAGACAGCTATGAATCCCTAGGACACCTTTTTCATTTCTTGAGAAAGGACTATTTCTTGACTTATTTTGATTACACTCACTAAAAAAACCTTCTACAATGTGAAAATTTCATAGGTACATAACATAAATAGATAAAATTATATCATAACATATAATTCTGATGAAATGTTGCTAGGCATAGAAAAAAAAATGTCAAGGCTTGCCTGAAGCAACTCCCCTATATAATCGAACTTCACTTTATTTTGTATGCACACAACTGTCAAATTTCTGACTAATTTTGTAAGCACATTTAAAAAACAAACTTCAGAACTAATGTTAACTTTGTACAAGACAGTGATGCCTATTCCACAGTACTAGGAACTAGAGCTTATTTTAAACATAAATTTTTGACATTCTTCTATTGGAAAACAACTGTTTCTTACTTTTTTTTTTCCCACTGCAATCCAGGATCAAAATACTGCAAATATACAAACAATGGTTCTTTGCTTTTTAAGGCTAAAGATATCAGTGTTAAGGAAATTAGTTTAGTGATACCAGTATTTGAATTCATAGTATTCTCCTGACATTCAGTTCCAGGTCTACAAATTCTTTAATATTTTGTAGCCTGGTCATGGTTAACTGCCATCTTTGTGGCCACAAGAACAAAGATATCTTTGAAAATGTATGTAGCATTTTGAGAACAAGTTTTCTCCGGGGGCTGCTAATATACCTGCTTGTCATGCAGTATGAAGTTACTTCACACTAGGACAAATTTGGGTAGCAAATTATGATGTAGGATTTTCCCTTGCTAGTAAGAAGAGAGAGAGAAATATCCATAGGTATTATTGGTGATGAAAGTACTTATTTTCTTCAAGGAACCATTTTATAAGCTAACCTCCTGGCCTGGACAATAGCATGGGTTTTGGTGATAGAAAAGCACTCATTTCTACCTTTCACTTTGCTGAGAGATTTTCCTCTGTTAATTCTTCACCATTACAGTGTCCTTCAGGAGGGTCAGCAAGTAGCCAAATGTATTTGTATTTTAAATCCCTCTATGAACAGCATAAGTCATTGCCTCTACTTTTCTGAATGTGATCCATTATAAGTAGAAGCACAGTGAAAGCAGTTGAATTCAGTGACAGTTACAGATCCTTACTTGGCACACAAGTCACAATGTTTGTAAATACTGCCAAATGACCACTGTTCAGAATGAAGAGAAGATAAACTTGAATAATGGCCCTGATTATTTAATCTTTATAGACAAGAAGTAGGCATGCGCACTTCTCATCTTCCTCTAGTACTGTTAGGCTTTGGGAAAAATTTCTGTAAGAACAATGCACAATTCTTAATATTTCCATGGCTTAGTGTGAAATAGTATTGCAAAGAAAAAAGAAGCTGCAGGATAATGAGAAGAGCTTAAGCTTGGAAATCATACATTTGATTCACAGACTTTCTTTCTCTATGGAAAACTGTGTAATGCAGTATTTAGTATTCAGGTGAATTTACCACATCCAATTATTTAAGCAATTTATATGCAACAGATTCTGTTTTTCCTATTTTGCTTAATGCTACACAAGAAAAAGATACCTCTCCACCCACTTCTGCTGGCAGCTTTTAGGGCATGTAGTGGTGGGGGGATGAAATACTCTTAGGCAGGATAGAAATAAATTTCCACCTCTTACTCATTGAAGAATATGCTCAATACTGGGTGGTTCAGAAACAGACTTCTAGGGAATAGAACAAGCTAAATTATTAGTTGAAAAGAAACCACTTCAGAAGAGACTTGAGTCTTAATAACTACTGGTTAGATTTGCATCCCCCTTGCTCTGAACTGCAAACCCTCTTCAGGGGGTAGGTCCATCTTTCTTCAGATGAAAAGGAAAGTCTCATTCCAACACCTCAGAGCTTAGAGCTACCACACAGCACAGAAGAGACCCATTTACAAATCTCTGCCTGAATGGCAGGGCCAGAGGCAGCAAACCTACATCATAACTCAGGAAGGACCAAGAAGGGCAAGAGTCTGAGATTGATGCAGCCCCCAAGTCAGAGAGCAGAGGATGCATGGGTAAAGGCCTCAGGGGAGATTTGCCAGGGTACTTCACCAGTATCTTGGTGCACTCATGGCTCTGACACAGAAATTTCTGCAGATGTCATTATATTTAATATAGAGGTCAAATAACTAAAACTGTCAGTTATGCTACTAAGACCCTTCATTAATCTCAAGTGTTTTGGAAAGATACTGTGTATAATATTTAAATTTATTTTAAAATAATCAGCCTTGTAAAAAGCTTTATCTTGAATGACCCAGTCATTACCTAGAATTAAAACAACAGTTAATGGCATTGAAGGCATGCAAAGTGTGTCAGGTTTCAATTACTGAACAGAAAAGGAGATTGACAAAATTTTGGCATCAGAACACACCTCTGTCAAGGGGAGTTATAATGTTTTGGACAGCAGGAATGGACAGAATTGAATTAGTCTGACTAATAGATCCTTCATGGAAGAAGTGCTGTATTGCAAGGACTGTGACAGATAAACCATGAATTCTGTATTACTGTCTAATATCCACGACAAAAGTGCATATATGCATGTAAATCACAGTGTTCATTATTTACTTGTGGGAATTTGAGAAAAATATTTCATTAACCAGTCAAAATGATGGAAAGATCTGCCAGTTATGATGCTACTTCAAAATGTATGCCACAGTAGTGTACAGTAGGCAAGATACAGCACAAGCCAAATTTTTTATTTTTTAAACTTATTTAAGATTCAGCCACAAAACTGCAAAACGTCCTGATGTGAAACCTAGAATAGCGTAAGTGACTTCTGAGAAATATTTCCTCAAATACAGCAATAGGACCAGGTACACCTAGAGTTATTAAGAGCACAAAGCTACACCTACACTCTTGGAGACCTTTCCATTAACTTCCTCAATTATTAGCATTGAGAGCCAGCTTGAGAAGTTCCCTCTTCTTCAAATTCCTCCTTAATTGCACTTTTACAAGGAGTCCAGTATAGCATAACACCTATTGCAAGAAGGTACATATTTTCATTTTGAATGTCACAAAACCCCCACCCCCCCCCCAACCCTAAACTGGAATCAGGAAAGTAAGGGCAAAACTTTACCACTTCTTTACATCCAGCTCTTCTTCTTTCAAATTACAGATTATCTGCCACTGCTCTAAATTCTTCAAATAACCTAAAACCTTTTTTTTTTCTGACTTTCTGAGATTAAAGTGAAAATACATATTAACAGTAACCACATTATAGGGATTAATGGTTTTCACTATTAAGTTTACATAGAGGTGGCCAAACAGGCAGAAAATGTTTTCACAAATTGCAATGGTTATGTATTTTAAAGTGTTCTGGAATTTACCAGGTATCCATAATGTATTACTATCTATTCTCTGGAGGTGTTTGAATACAGTAAAACAAGTATACTATTCCTTAAATCATTTGGGGGAAATAAATTGACATTTACCATTTTACCTAGTTCCCAAAGACTAGACTAGTAAAAATAGCAATATTTGAATGTACCTAGCTCAGAAGACATAGAGCCATTCTTTTTGTTTGATGGCTGATTCAGTTTCATAGTGAAAAAGCCCTGAAATCTTATCCTTTATTTTACATTGGCATGTTGAAGATACTGCCTCTCCCTAGAATTTTTGTATGGCCTAAAGTCCACTGGATTTAAATACCCGGGTCAGTGGGATTAAATACAAGATTATGCCACTTCTGAAATGAAAAAGGGTCAAAAGAAATATTGCAGACAATAATGGCTTTCCTGAAGAGCCTCTCTTCTCATTCTGTGTAGCGTGTCTGTTTGCATAAATTCAGCAAAAGACTACGATTACCTAGACTGCTCTAACAAGGCTTATATGTACTGCAGGCTATATAAGTGTCTCTTGTAGAAATGAGTGTTTCAGCTTTATATAAGAAAAATGGTTATACATGTTATACGTCTTCACTAAACTTAATGAGAAAAGAGATACTGCTAACATGAAAACAAGGCTAAGTGAAAAGTATTTCTCCATAGTCATAACCACGTGGTACAAAACAAGCAATAGAAATACTGTTTCATGATAACCTTGAAATACTACAAATATTCAAACCATTGGTACTTGGATCTTTGAATATTCAAACTATTCCCTGTGCAGTCTCCAGATTTCTAGAATTAAACCTTACTCAGGTCCCTCAATTAAGATTCCGCCTGCATAAAATTTTACTTCTATAGCATAGTTACTTGGTATCTGATGTTTGCATTTGAGACAAAACATTCAACAACCTGATCTGAAAAGCCTGCCCAAGTGAAGGTCACAACGTTCCCACTTTCTGCAACGGATTCAGGATCTCATCTGTAACGGAAGGAACATTTTATCTGTTTCAAACAGTACTGGAAGGGACTGTTACAGAGCATTTACAGAATATCAGAAAATGTGTTTCTGGGTAATAAGAATGAATAACTTTATTACAGCCCTTTTACTTGTTATTTAAAAATACATGAAATATAGAAGCTTCTTACACAAAAGTTTTGGAAACAGAAAAAATTATATTTGATCATTTCAATGGAATTCCTAAATGGGGCATTTTGATATTGCAATTTAATCAGAAATAAAAAGAGAAAAAACCTGCACACCTGCAACTAGTGTAACAAATGCCATCATAAGGAAGCCAGCTTTTTCTAATGCAAAGTTCCAGACTGATATAATCGTGTCTTTCATGTTTGTGTACAAGGCCAAGTACACTTTAACACTAATCACACACCACTGGAAAGCATCTCTTGAGTATGTGAAAGGATTCTGTAGAACACCTTGTAGAGTGGGAGTGAATAAGTTAAGCTTTTAAATATTTAAAAAAAAAAATTGCAGACTCTAGAGAACTGAGACAAGAAATATTTAACGTTGACAAAACCTAATGTTTAGCTTTTTCAGTTAAAGGTACTCTTTGAGACATACGCCTGGAAGAAACCTCTTGAATTCACCATTGCTGATCATTAAAGGCTTGTTTGTTTAACCTTAGCACTTTATTCATGTGCAGTTTGTACATGGATTATATAATTTGGAAAAGGACCATGAAAAGATGCTATATAAATGCTCTGTGTTTATTTTGATTACCACTGTAGCTAATATCCATTACTCAATTATGATAATCAAATGCCTTTTCAGCCTCAAACAATGCATAATGAAATGACAAATGTTTTTTACTTGTAAAATTTTGATTTGGTTGATTAAATAATTACAAAGCATATGTGTAAATATAAAATAAATCTTCCTTTATTTTACAAGACATTGCAAAATTTGAAAAGAGTCAAGCTGTACTTCAGTAATCATCATGGCTTTCACAGTGAAAGCTCCATCACTGTGGATGATAAAAGACTGATTCCCAAATATGTCATTGTGGATCTGTTTAGGTAGAGAAATTTAGTCAACAAGGGATTCAATTGTCAGCTGTAAAAGAACAGTAAATACGATTTTATCTTTTTGCTATAATTAAATTAAGAAAAGATTTTTTTAAATTTTCGGTTATTTGATAAAAATGTGAATATGTAGCACTTTTGTGCATTTCTTCCACCTTTACAACGGAATAAGGTTCTCATCTACTGTATAAGAGGGTTTTTTTTTTTCAACTGGAAATATTAAAAAGGTTAGTGGTTTTAAGGAGAGTAATGACAAAATAGAAATAATAACTAATATCAGAAAAAGATAGAACTGTGTTTACCCATAAAATATGTTATTAAAATGTGGAGGGTACATTAATTTCTCCTATACTCACTTCATTCAAATAACCTTGAAGTGAGTGTAGAAGGTGAGGGAAAGGCACCCCATCTCACCTAACCCCAAGTGAGAGGCAAACACAAATAGGCAGACAGGTACTTCCAGATGTCAATTCACTCAGATTCTGGCTGAACTGCTCTCTAAAAGAGCACAGAGTGGAGGGAAGCATTGAGACATATTTGACTTTAAGGCCGTTAAAACATAGTTATATGAAGTTGATCTTATGCAGTGATACTGCTATTTGTCTTGAAGCAATTTGCATTGGGTTTCTTTGAATTAATAGCAGGACAACGTTAGAGTGTTATATGGAAAACACTGAAAAACATTGAAAATATGATGCATCTATTCAGGTAGAAATTATATTTGTGTTTAATATGTATTTATTTATTTTCTAGGGCTTGCTTTTCCTTTTGCTGACTTATCACGTCTTTTTCAACTGCTAAATCAATACACCAAGATGTATTTCAGAAAAGACCCAAGAAGAGTCTATTTCCATCAAAAAGGCATTACTTGTGAGAATTTTCATGGGTAATCTGTGTCATACAAATTAATAAAACAAACATTATCATTTTTCTGTCCAGAATCAGGCATAAAAAAAGTCAAGATCCAGAAGAACACCATTACAGTAGAGATGATGCTGTAAGCTAATTGACTAAGCCAGCTGCTAGTCTAAGTCACTCTAAGGGTTTAGGGATTGTTCTTTTTTTTCCTTGAGAACAGTCATCATTATTAAACTTTCACAGAAAAACAAGCTACTATTTAAATAACCAAATAATTCCCACTTTAAAGACTTGTGGGCACATCAAATGGTACATTATCCTAGTGACAACATGAGGTACAAATATTAAGCAACCTGACACTTCAGTAATAGCAGGGAGTCTGGTCACTCTGGTGGTACTCAGAAGAAGACTGAGAAGCCTTTTTAAACAAGAATTAAAGGAACTGTACCACTCTCAGAATGCATTATCAGATTGGATCCATTTGGCCTGGAATCTTGCTTATTTTGGAATTCTACAGCATAAATCTGTACAAAAAAATGTAAGTGACACAGCTGTGTGACATAACAGTCAAGCTGTCCAGAAGCACACTCATGCATTTGAATTTTTTCCTGACATAATCTTTTAAAATGGTAGTAAACATTTTTTAGATACCATGAAACTGTCATATTAGCTGTTTTATGAAAGATAGCTAAGGTTTTTCTTGTTCTCATCTCTTCTTGGGATACACTTAACAAACCAACAGCATCACATTAAGGATATCCAGGGAACATAATTTTGGACTACAAACATTGCTATGTCTTAAGCTAAAACAAATAAATTATTTGGCTCGTCAACAAATAGACTGGTTTCAGTTGACTTAAAACAGAAATAAAGTTATAACATTTTCACCTAAACCCCATAATCTAGTTAACTTTTTTAAAGTCAAAACTAAAAGAACCCTCTCAAAATAAGTCTAGTTCACTCTTTATGCACTTGCCAATTTCTGAAAACTTGGAATTCCAACTTGCCTCTTATAAAACATTCAGGAATAAATATAAAAATAGTTTTCTCTGATTAATAAACAGTGATAGACTGTCCATGGCAAGGGGCTTGTAACTAGATAAAATTTTGGGTCCTTTCCAACCCAGGCCATTCAGTGATTCTATGATTCTATGACATTGTAGAACTGTTCTGGATACAGAACAAGTACCTGGCTGTGATTGAGAATCATCGTTTTTAGTAAAAGGAGACACAACGTGGATCTAAAAAGCATAGAATCATAGGATTCATACAAGGTTATTCCATAGTTATGAATCTTCAACAGTATAAACCCACACTTCTCTCTTTTTCCCTCCTGACATTCCACTGAAGTTGAGCCGAATTTGTGTAGCAATAATCTTTGTGAAGAACTGCAGGGAGAACACAGAATTAGCAGTTTGGTGGGTATAAAGAAGTCTTACTCGATTTTTATTACTTTATTTCGAACTAGCACACTGGTTGTTTGAGAGATCTTTAACAAAGAGTGAACTGTACCTAAGTACTTTGCAGAGAGACAGCCCAGAACCACTATCTAAAGAAAGCAGCAGCTCAGTGCATATGTTTACACAGTCTTGGTGACAGCAAATTAGTGCTGAAGTTATACTGCTACTGTGTTCTCAAGGCACTGATTCTACTAAACATTTTTTGTAGAAATTTTAAATCAACACACTTGAGACCTATGTCTTTGACATGAACATGGTTAATACCATGTGGAGATAATTTATTATGAACTTCATAATACTTGAACAAGTATCATGACCAAAGAAACCCTGTTAAATAAAGAGTTTTTTAGAGTGACAATTTAGTTGTGCAGTGTGTTGTCATCAGTTGAGATTTATCATAATAATGACATGTTTTTCACTTAGAAAATTGTTAAAAATTATTTGAATATGGGATTGGAGGAATGACTTTCTAAGTCAAATGATATAAACACTGAAAAATGGTAAAGAACCCACCTGAAAGGTAGGGCTTACATGGTTTCTGTTTGTTTGGGAAAGGGAAGTACTAAAATGAGGATGATGCCATGGGCAACTCTCCAAAAAAATTTATTTACAGATGTATATGTGCTTGAAAATTTAACATGAAAAATTGTCCTGTTTTGGAAATTAGAGACTGATTAAGCTAAATAAATTAATCTATTAATAATCAAAACATTTATAAAAAAAAGCTATGTAAGTTATGAGTGGCTTTTTTCTGTTAAGAAATAGCATTCCAAGTCCTCATTTGGTTTTATCCAGAGCACTAGTTAAAATGTAAATTTTGTTTTGGATATGACAACACCAAAATCTTGTGACTCATAAGCAAAAGCTTCTAACATCAGAAGTACTGCAAATGAGCTTCCATACTTATTTTCTAGTACTCATTAGATTAGAGATTAGATGTCCTTATATGATTTTGCCCTTAGCCAGGAAATAATCTTCCACAGCTGAGGGTTGTTTCTGTTCAGCCTATATAGTTTCAGGTTTGGATATGGGAATTAAAGTACAACCACCATTGTAGTAAGCTGGGCTTCAGAGGAACACTGAGTCAGACATTTTCTTCTGTCATTAAATAAGTATTGCACTTTTGTATTCTTCCCTCACCAATGGATATAGTTTAGCACTGAAGCTCATGTTATTTTCACCATGTTAGCCTGAAGAAAAACATTGCTCCCATTCTTGGATTTTTCTCCTTTGGCCAAGGATTTGTTGTAATTTGTTAAAAACCTAATTTATTTCAAATCCTATGGGACAGATTATTTTTTCTTTTTTCTGATGTGTTTCAGGCCTTGAGTCATTTTGTTGACTCAGCCTCTGTCACAGCTTCTGAGTCTGTGGCCAAAAGTTCACAGCCTTCAGGCTGCTTAGCTGCACTTCAGCGCCAAAAAAGGGCAGTCTGATTCCGAGAGGGCATAAGGGGAAAGGAGAAGCAAAAATTAATGCCAGGAGTAGAAAAGACCTGAAAGGATGAATTAAATCAGTGCAAAATTAATGACAGTGTCAGTGCACTATGAGGACAGCAATGGTGGAGGCTGTCCTTGGGCCAGGCAGGGTGAACCTCGACAGCCAGGGCCAGTTCCATGATCTCTGGGACCTCAGCCAGAAAGGTCCTGTCCTGTCTGCCCCCAGCTGGCAACTTTATCCCAAGATTAGTTTTGTAACACAGACCTGGCAATTTTTTCTTTTTTTTGTAGGAAACTGAGACAATTGGAAATGCTCGCAAAGGACCTGTTCAAAGTTGAAACGTTTGACAGTCAGGATAAGATTCATTTCAAAATGTCAGTCTCCTAAAAAGTTTTAGTGTTAAATTTAAGGTCACCTGCATTCCCTGAATAGCTCCTGATACAGGATAGTCACCTTGTAAAAATACTTTACCGTTCTGGATCATTGTCCTATAACTAGGATTTCTCTCCAAGCTGCCAACCTGGAGAGGTTGTCTTTGACTATAGAAGGAATTCAGAGGCTCACCTTAAGCAGACTGTAAGCTCTAAGGTAATTAACTAAACTCCTTCTCCGAGGACAGAACTGACCATTCTTAGTCTGTAGTGGCTGGACTCTCTGGGCATAGGTGTAGCTCTGCTCTTTTCCCAAGCAGCTGATTTAAAATATCTAGTTTATCAAAGAGATAAGGTGACTCTCTTTAAAAAAGTGTCAGCAAATACAAAGAGCTGTATGGGATATTAAGTCCCTTTCTGGCACAGGGCACTATGATCAAGCCTTGTTTTCAAAGCAGTTAGGTTCTTTGAAAATATGAGCCATAATTCCATCTCCCTATTGTGACATAACTTATCTGGGAGGCAAACAAAAAACCTCAGCATAAAGAGGAAAAAAGTATAAATCATTCTTATGGGTGGAATTCCTAGAACAAAGAAATAATTATAAACTTGAATTATCATTTCTTCAAGGAAATATCAAGCTTCATAACTATGCATGTAACAAATGAGCTTTCCTTGTATAAATAGAGCCTCTAGATAGCTTACCTAAAATCCTAAACTCAAGATCATTCGGAGAGTTATTAAACATACACATTTAAAAAAATGATAAAATATATAAACATCATTCGTTCAGAATGGCAAATTTTGCTCTAGAAAACAATCATGAGATTACATTTAACCATGTAATTGAATGGTATTCCTCATATTCCTGATGAAATTATCAATGTGGCAAGTTAATTCTGTGGCCTAAGTTCTGAGAGATGCCACAGAATTCAGTATATTCCAGAAATGGGATCTGAGATGCAGTGAAGAGTGTCTTTGACTTGAAATTTTACAGAGAAGTTAACTGTAGCTAAACTGATTGGATGATAGGTTCACACAAGTAAAACCCCATTGCCAGGCTAAAAAGACAAGTTTTAATCACTTCCTGACCTCTTCATACATCTTCCAACACCATACCTATTCTCTAAATGCGTTAGAACATTGATACCACCACAATATGTCTGAAGCATCCTCCAGGATTTGTTGTTTTCTGTGAAGAAAAAAAAAGTGGTTAGACTTTAAATTCTTTGAGATGGAATAATGTCTTCAAATATGATTGTAGACCCTGATGCTGGTTTTACCTTCAGTACGAATTAGAAATATTACTATAAGTAGCCCTACGTACTTTGTCCACAGTTATGAAGCTGATGTTCATTTGAAACAATTTATCAGCCAATAGGTGGCACTGAAAGTATTTAACATTTATCTAAATCTTCTATTTTCTTTTAGGAGAATTCAAGTTTCCCTCATGTAAATGACATGCTATGCTCACAAATTAAAAGCTGAGGCACATATTGAATTTTTTTATTAAAAATATTAAGTATTTTAAATAGTTGGAGAACTGTTGAGAATTTAAACAGTTCCCTGGATATCTGAACAAGTGCATCATACTGCTTGTATCCTTGTCAAAACTCAGTCTAAAGCAGGAGATCCTTTTGAGATTGTGGGAGCATTGGCATTCCAGGGAGTATCTTACAATGAAGTTTAAACTGTAAATATCTGGCAAAACTGTAGTGTTCCAGAAACTGGTTTATATTGCAGTTTTTGCATGCTGCAGGTCAATTTATTTTCTTTTCTCAGCTGCTTTCATTTTTGTAAACCTGCGAGGAAAGAAGGAGGATTTTGTAGTAAATATAATGTAATTTTTTGTCACTAGCATTCACCTAAATTAGGACAAATTTTACAAGAAACCTCTTCATTCTCTGTGGTAAACAAGTTCATAAACTATCCTATGAATAGAGATAATGAGGCACTTTAGACCAGATTGCCACGTACCATAAGATATTCATAAAGAAACAACCTCGCCATGTTACGTTTTTGCTAATTTTAATATATTGCTTGAGCAAATGTGATTCAGAAGATGTTAAGTATCAGTGTTTTGGTTTATACATAAATTCAGTTATCTCCATTCATTGATTCATGTTACAGTTCCTCCAAGCTTTTTATTGAAAGTTATGCCAAGATGGTGAAGTAGGAGTGACTCGTTCTGAAAAAATTATAATATTTTGATACAATACACAATCTAACTCTTCCATTTTCAGACTACTTCTCTACCACCTCTGTATAGAAATCTGTCTTAAGGGCAAATGTAGGTCACACAGGTTTCAGCTATACCAAATAAAAATGGGCAAGGATTCATTGTGCTGTCATCAACCACAGTGTTACAGGGGACAAATGAATAGCATTGAAACAGAAAGATGTCCAGAACTGGATAGTGTGTAGAGAGAAACAGATTTACTCAGCTGTACCAATGTGTCTTAATTACAAGGAACTAAAAGCTTTTAGTGCATTCCTGCCTTCATCATTTCCTGACAGCAGGAAAATTAAAGTACCTTCAGATTGCAAAGCAGTAGAAAACAATAATTTAATGCTATAGCTCCAGACCCCAGCAAGGTATAAGATTTTCCAGCTTCACCTCAATTGGTTCTGAGGACTTATGACACCGCAGTTGGTGATGAGAATTAATGTATCATATCAGAAAGTAATTCAAATTAAAAGTCAAACCATTAATTTAAAGTTAGTCATTGTTTTCTCTGTTCAGGAAGCAAAGCAAGGAACTACATAAATCAAAGAAGACTAAGCAAAGATGTAGCCTTTATTAACAATACAACTGAAAATGTCGTCCTTCTCAGGTTACTGGGAATATGAGTGAGTATGACAAAAAGAAAGATCAGTATTCTGGCTGTAGATATCTTGCCCAGTAAATTCCTTTTAAACAATTTCTATAACCTAATAGTAAACAGAGGACTGAAGTTATTGCCAGTTCTTGGATATTTGTACTGAAAAAGAAGTCTCCTAGCTAATGAAGGAAATCAGGTGTTGCTATAATGAGAGAACCAACAAGATGCTTCCTAATGGTGAGACTTGTTCAAACTGTCATTGAAATGTCACCTGCTGCTGAGTGAACAGGCTTGGCAGGCATGAATTAGAGACAGTAGCCATTGTAATCTGCCAGGGCTCTTCCTAATGGGATAATCATGCTTATATAGTGAACTACTAAGGAGAACTATTGAAAGTCTCCAAGTAACTGCCAAAGATGAGATTTCACCTTATGCTTCAGTGCATACAGTTTTCTAACTAGTAATGGAAAAAAATAAAAAGTACTTGAGAATCTGTTGAAATGCTGATAAATAGCAAGCAACAAATCAGTTGTTCACACAAAGGGAGACAAGGTCAGCAGGTAGGAAGGCCAGTGCACCTTAAGCTAAGTCTTTATTTTTACAGACTCAACAATTATTGGGGAAACAGGGAGAGTGCCCAAGACTGCAGGACTTCACTTCCTGGCACTGTTCCATTAGTTTCCAGGCACACTGAGAAGGACCCAGTTTGTGGTAGACACCAGTTGCCTTATCCTCCTGTCTCCACTTCACTAATTTCACCTTCTCTTCACTGGCCTTCTCTCGATATTCTTCTGCGATGACACTGTTTAACACTGCAGAGCAGAAGCTGTGACTCAATCAGAAAATTAATACTACAAGCGTTGAGTAGTAGAAAGTTTTGGAAGGAGAAAGGACCAGAACAACCTACTGTGAATGGAACCAAACAAATGGAAAAAGGACATCCCACATGGTGCCCAAACTTAAATGAGAAAACAAGTAAAGGGTGAAAGAAAAGAAAGTAATAATTCTCCTACTTTTGAAAATCAACCCCAGCAAACCTGCAAAAAAACTAGGAAAAGCCCTTGTTCCCTAAAATATAAATTATAAAATTCTTCACTTGAGTATATTTTACCTTTAAATTATAAAGCTCCACAATATTTCTCAGTTTCACAATGCTCATAAAATTCAAGAGTTGCAAAATTTAGGCCTGCTGAGTTGGGAAATGCCAGAGCCAGTCTCCTACTGGAAGTACATTTCAATACACTTATCCCCGTAATGATCCCGCTTAAGATACCTCTGAGGGGCTCCATCCTTCAGAGCGTTGTATCCTACTCTTGGCTCAAAGTGGACAAGCAACTAGGCAACCAGCTAATGAGTAAGTCAAGACTTAATCTCAAGTTCATTGTTTGCAGTTTTGTCTGTGAAATTTTCAGGGAGTCAGAAAGGTGCTTTGAAGATCTCATGGATCTCTGTGGGCCTCCGTGCAAGCCCAGACTTGTTCTTGATTAAGAGTCTAAATACTTGCAGGGATCACAACTATAAAAACATGGTCTCATTGATTTGCCTAAAATCACACTACAGTTCTAAGGCAATCAGCATTAAGTACTCTTCCTGTACCCTGTCTTGTCACTACTTATCTTCTAAGTTTAGTAGTGGTTCTGTGTGTTAGGGTTTGGAATCACCCTGATGATTCATCAGGCTTACCAGGAGCACTGAATGAAAGAAATATCCCACCAAAACAAAACACTGTAAGCACACAAAACAAAATACTCTCCTAATATATATGTATTTGGTTAAGGCTGCAAATAAACATAAACCCTATCAGTTCCTAATTTTTCAGCACTTGACTTTACTGTCTTAGTGATGAACATGCCTTCTGATTTAAAATAATAAACCAAACATCAAAGAATCACTAGACATACTCCTGATGTTCAAGAACATTGAAGAAATGATTGGCAACTCATCCATGACACAGCCTCTGCTCTTGGACATAATACACACTTCATAGAACATATCACTGACTTTTCATCCAGCATATTGATCTGCCCTACAGATTCAATTTATGCCAGTAGGTTTCACAGCTACTTGCTGGTAAATGGCACACTCAAAATGCAGTCCTGCTCTGGTGCCAAATGTCAAGTCACCTTTTCCATATTGAGTTACTAAAGCTTGACAGCAACACCACTGCAATTCTTTTACTTGTTTTTAACTTGAAAGGAAAATGCAGTTTTCTTCAGCCTTGTACTAGAAAATGGCCATGCACAGTTTACCGGTGATTTCCAGTGAAATTTAGGCTAAGACAAGTCTTTCGGATGGAAAGTTTCATTCCAAATGCCTAAACTGGTGAATGTTTGTGAAACTTAACTTCATACAATATTTCAAGACTATTTTGTGTCCCAATTAAAAATTGTATGCAGAAAAAATAATTTAGAACCAGAATTTTCATTTTATTCAATTATCAACAGTTTTTTTTCAGTGGGAAAGTGTGTTCTTCATGCAGATTTGTAGCAAAATCCAGAATTCCCACACTACTGTAGGTCAATAGAAACAAGTAAACCTCCTTCTAGCCAGTCCATAAAGAAACTGGCACATAGCAACATCCATTATAAATAATGAATGGACCAATTTCAAAGTGTAATATTACATCAATATTCACACTTTTTGAATATTGATGTAAATTGGTTTAAACTGACCAGATGCTCTGAAGATGGCATAGACAGGTGCAAATTATTTTTCTCCTGTTAGCAAATCCCATTAGTATTTAGAAGTGATGCACTATAAGGGCAGGCAGCTGTTTGTTCTCCTTAGGGTCTGCATAGAAGGCACCTCTAAAGCCCCCATGGAATTTCATAGGAGTGCTGAAAATGCAGGATAAGCTTGAAATCAGATCTTTAATCAACACTTTACCTTGAATGACTACACTTTTTACTATCCATTTCTCAGTACAGCAATGCTGTCACAGGATTATCCATGCTCTGTTCCCTTCCTGAGGCCTGTGATTACATCTACAAAAGAAACTAAAAGAGGCTGGGGCAAATTTCTAACCCTGAAGTTACATGTGCCACTATGCTCTAGTTCATATTCATCTGCTTAAACACTCTCCTTTCCAAAGGAGAGAGAAGAAAATCTACCAAATTTCTGAAATATTTCTACTTCATTCTAACTCCTGCCAGTTAGTCATTGTGCTAATAAAGAAATTATACATACAGTCACACACTAGTGCTTGATTCCACAAGGTAATTCTGTTTTATTTAGTGGTGCGAGCAAAGCCTCTAAGAACAGAGAAGACTTCCTCTTGAGGTCTTCTTAAATTACCTTTTCTGATTTGCATCTGCATACCCCTCCAATGGTCTTGTCCCCTTTCTTTGTGAATCAGTGAGTAGCTTTCCAAAACACACGTCTACTTTTTCCATGATTCTACAGATGACCCTACTTAAAATGCAATCTTCTTTCTAGGTGCATTTTAATCCTGACTGTAAACCCAGAATAAAAACCTAGTTGTAGTATGAGTAGTGATGCAATGTAGTTATGCTTTTTGCTAATTTTACAATATTCTTACAATAAAGTAAGGATTGCACTGTGTGTAGTGTATGTGGACAGCTGGAGTTTTAAACAGTTATATGTATGACATACATGGGCCAGGGAAAAGAATAACAGTGTGGGGTCTGCTAGAACAAGGAACAAGATCAGGATCAACAAAACAAAGTGATCTCTGGGTTTTTATACGCCTCCTGCTGTGTCTCCTATTGCCTGGTCACCTGGTCAGGCCACAGGTCCCCAGCCCCTTTGTTATGCAAAGGGTCAGGAGTTAATGGCCTCTTGTCTCGGGCTCCCAGAACTCAACCTGCAGCTCCCACTGCAGCTGCGCCCCGAGATACCTGCACTGAAGGCACCACTCACCAGAGAGAGTAATAAGGTCTGTTCTGAGCCTTCTCCAGCATAAAGAACCCCAGCTCCCTCAGCAATAAAAAATGTATTTTGTATATTAATTTCGAGGGCATTGTGCTGGTTTTAGCTGTGATAGAATGACTTTTCTTCACAGTAGCTGTGAACGGGGCTGTTTTGGACTTGCGCAGGAAAATGTGGATAACACAGATGCCTTTGTATTCCTGAGCAGTGCTTACACAGGGTCAAGGCCTTTCCTGCCTCTCACTCCACCACCGAGTGGGATGGGAGTGCACAAGAAGCTGGGAGGGGACAGATAGGACAGCTGACCCCAACAGACTGCAGGGATGTCCCACAACATGTGGTTTCATGCTCAGCATATGAAGCTGGGGAAAGAAGGAGGAAGGGTGGGATGTTCAGAGTGATGGCCTTTGTTTTTCCAACTAACAGTTATGCATGATGGACCCCTGCTTTCCTGATGAACGCTTGCCTGCTCATGGGAAGTGGCGGAAAAATTCCTTGTTTTGCTCTGCTTGTGTTCATGGCTTTTGCTTTACCTATTAAACTGTCTTTATCTCAACCCACAAGTTTTCTCACTTTTACTGTTCTAATTATCTCCCCCTTCTGAGCAGCTGCTGGTGCTTAGTTGCTCACTGGGGCTAAATCACCACAGTCAGTTTTAATCCTATTTTGTATACAGGGTTTGTTAGATATGTTCTTTTGATTCTTTTCCAAAAAAACATGAATACATCTTACAGAAAATGATCAATTAATCTTTTCTTCTTTTTACTTCCACATGTGCTTGTTCATGGCAAAATTATTTCTTTGCTTCCCCTTTGAAAACAAGGCTGTCCTTAGTCATTAATAAATGCATGCAACTTCTTTTTGCTTATAGAGGTCTGTATATTGTCTGAAGGCATGCATACAGTATATACACATGGAAATCAGCTTCCAACAATAATCTTACCATTTGCATCAGATTGCTAAGGCTTTTGAAGCTTTCCAATTTGCATGACTTAGTGGAAATAAGGCATAAATCAGTTCTTTGACTTTGTGTTGCTGTTCCAGAGTGTTATGGGAAGAGCAGCCTCTCTTCTGCATTCCAGACCAAAAAAGAAAAAAAAAAAAGCCAGTTCAGTAAATGAAAGAGAATATGACTGTATTTCCAAACCATTACAAATGCACAGGGTACATTCACCCTCCCACCTTGCTCAGTATGACTCTGATATTCAGACAAAATCAAATATGAACAGCTACTACCGCAGTAGACATTCAGCTTTGTAAATGCTCTATTTACGTGGCAAAGAAATGGGCCAGGCTTTACGGGAGTTTTACAGAGAAACAGAAATTTCCAGAACTGGCAGTGTAAATTGAAATAGCAGGAGGTAATGCTATGAGAATAAATATTGGAAAAGCAACTAGGAAACTGGATGCAGGCAACTAATTTTAAATCCTTTCTCCTCTGCAAATATAAAATCCTGTAGTCACCCATCTTTAATGTTCATAGGTTGAACCTTCCCGGTTACTTGATACAGATGCCATTGGAAATACACTGTGAAAAAACAGGTGATTCAGAAAGTAAATGTGAGAAATTATGTTAAATATTTTGAGATAGACACGTTTCTGGCAGGTCAGATGTCAATGCTAGTAACTGGCTTTACCCCAGTAATCTAGTGAAGTTTGAAGTTCCCAATCTCTCTAAAAGCTACGATCCCTCAGATCTTCTGAGATTCTTCTTTGAGGCACTACTACCACATCATTTCCTAGGCTGTGTGATCTGCTGCAGTGGGTTGAAGAGAATTAAAGGGAAGGAGGGTGAATGAGATCTTTTACACCATGCTACCTGCCATACTAAAGATGCTGCAATAGGCCACAGTGATGAAAGCACATTTTAGTTTCATATCCAACAGATTGCAAAGACTCATGTAACTATCATTGTTTTCAGAAGTATTCAACATCCCTATCCCAAAAATTACTTACTTCTGAATCTATGGACAGCAAGAATGTCGAGTAGGACTCCACTCACATGGGAAGAATCCTTTGCGAATCACTGGAATTTCTAATTGTAATGGCCTAATGGTTCTTCCATCATTCTTGTAAGTAAATTATTGATTGTAAATAAAATAAAATGCAAAATAAAAAATAAACTCCCCCTCCACAAATTTATAAACCTTCTGTTGCCCTGGAACCCAGTGTAATCATTCATAAGCAGTCATTACAAAGATGCATCTTACTATCTGAAAGTATTTCACTGAGATCTGCTAACACCACTCCCTCCTAATACATATCACATATGTTTTATACGGGGTGAGATCTCCCTTGGTGAAATCTTCCACCTGAGATCATTCCAACTGAGATGCAATCCCACATTAGAGAGTGAAATTCAGATATAAATACTGAATGTTCAAACCAACTTTAATTATAAAGAGAAAAAATGTGGAAAGAGAAGTTACACTTCAACAGCTGCTTCTATTTCTGCTTGAAGGCTTGGGGGAAAAAAATGCAAGTCAAAGGAAAAAAAATAAAGTGTTAAGAAAAAGCCTTATTCACTAGATGACAACTAAATGTTGCACACTACCCTTCTTGTGTTTAAGGAGAAGAGGATCGCAATTTTGTAAACTGATACAGTCATATGATCAGACATGCAGTAGAATAATATGATTGGAAAGATTAGATGATATAAACAGCAAATGAGGTAAACCATAGAAGAAATCACAGAAAAAATCCAAAACTTCTCTTCTTTGAAAATTCATCATTTATAAATATAGTAATAGCCTCCTACCCATAATAAGTAGGCAAAACAATGATGACGGAAGAGAGGAAGATTACAAGAATCAGAAAGAGTAAGAAGTGTGCTGAATGGAAGTTTTGCAACCAGAAGGAAGAAAAGTTCTTTAGATATGACAACATCCAGCCCCTCAGACAATCCAGAGTTACCCAGTGTAATAGCTTTTGTACAAAACTATAGTGTACACATTTCTAAACAAAGAGAGGTGCCTATACCAGTATGCCATAAGTGCTCAGTTAGACACAGCATGAATAGGAGCACTTCAGCAGTGACACTCAGGGACTGCATTCATGAGCCAGGAAAAGCTGAAGGCAAATTACAATTTGAAGGCATGCCCACTTGCTCCCTTGGCTCCAGCTCCATGATCCAAGCTGTGAGGAAGGATTGAAATTAAATAAAAGACCCACAAGCCAAAGGTACAAATGCTTCATTAGTTTTTCAGGCAAACCCAAGTCTCATACTAATCTCAAACACTTTCTGTGAGAGAAAGGATCTTGAACTGGCTAGGGAATTAAGAAGTACAATGATGTGGGTTTTTTTGAAGCCTGCACTTATTACCCACAAAAAGGGTGCATAATCAAGGTCAGTAAAGTAAAGTGCAGGGCTGAGAGAGTCAGTGCACCACAGGAAGTAGTACAACATTAAACAGAAATCTGCCATGAAGACAAACACCTACCAGAGATATCTAGCATTCTGAGTAACTGCATTAGCAGCCAGCTCTTCGAACGGATGGAATTTTCTTTTTCCCACCTACAGTGCCTTCCATAAATAACTTCCTCGTGATGTTAAAGCTGCCATGGAGCTGCACACTGGGAAGCTCTGCCAGAAGAAAGGATAAATTGAGATAATTCTGTACTCTTTTAGTATCATTGCTCTGTTTTAACACTCGCATTTGATATATGCCTTTTCCTTTTGACCTTCAGACTAGTCACATGGGTGTCAGGGCTCAGCAATGGATAGCTGCTCCCTCAGGGCTGAGAAGTCACAAGTGATATTGCTCCCAGTGGTTGCTCTGCTCTATATTAGGGTTGCTAATAGGGTCTTCAGACAGTCACGGACAAAGCAAGTGAGGAACTAGGGCTGGAGTCTGTATAGGGAATCCAGCCAGGAGACAAGGCCAGAAGAAGGTCTTAACACAGGCACTATTATGTCATACCTTAAATCCAGATTGCCAGCCCAAGCTTAAATCAGAGTCCCGGGCAGGGCGAGGGTGAAGGGCCCTAGCTGAGGTTGGATAGGGTATCTGAGACCTCTTAGTGCTCCCAGGGGCCTGACAGCACCTATAGAAGCTTAATAATAACTTGAGGAAACAAAGATTCGCACATTTGAATTTATTACAGCTTCAGACCAACCAGGGCAGGCACCAGATCTGTGGGGCAGTTTACTGTGCTCAGTCCCCTCATATCTTCAGAGTGCTTCTAGACCATATGTTCTTTCACAGCTTCTGCAGTGAGTCATGGGCTCAGCAATGGGCTCATATAACCTAAATGTAAACTAAAGATACGGAGTCACTAAATGGAAAGTCAGATTTTCCATTTAGCAATTTTCACCATCAGGAAAGTAGGAGTGGGATTGCACAGATGCTAGAACTGGAAAAAATAAGAGGGTATCTGTCTCTTCACAGGCTGTCTGTGGTACACCCTGCTTCTCCAGCCTGCAAGAAATAGGGAGGTGAAGTCTAAGCATTGACCTAAAAGAGGAGACAAGATCCAAATCCTAGGCTCATCAAGGAAAAATGGGAACAAATAAATGGATGATAGAGCAAATTGTGGTACAGATCTTGTAGAGAAGAAAACAGGATTGAAAAATATCCTAAGTGAAATAAACAAAACAAGGAGAAAAGGACTGGTGATTAGCAGGGCTTCAGGGAATGGAGCTGCTGAGCTGAGAAGAGTACATTTGGTAATGAAACAGAAGAAATAATTTAGGTGCTGTCAGATTAGGTTCATTAGAACTGGACCAAAAATTAAGGATTAGACTAAACAGTCAGAAACTGGGCAGCCTCCAGGGGAAAGTAATGTTCTTAGGTGTTAATGTCTCTAACTCTGTTAATGTCTCTGAGCAAGCACTGGCCCTGAAGGGATGGTGTGCGCCATTGATCACTCAGAGTTAGCATTTTCCCCAGTACATATCCAAGAAAGGATCTTGTCACAGACCAGCCACACCTGGGTTTCCCTGACAGAAAACCAGGCCATGCTAGAAGGGCAGAAGCTGCAGTGGACACAACAACTTTCTTTGGCCTTCACAGATCCAGGAATCAGCCCTGAACGTGCAGCTTTACTGCAGGTAATGAGACTTCTGTCCTGGACTAATTTCTAAGGCAAACCTCTGTTATTTATGAAGCAAGCTACAAATATTTTTCTAAGATCTGAAGAGGAAGAGGAAAGGTCTACATTTGTCCTTATGTCCATATTGGCTCTCCTTGTGTACAGACGTCAAACCAGTTTTACAAGAATGTTCCAGAGGTGCTGCCTCACAACACTAAGTTACACATTACTTGCCCTTCAACAACCCTTTACAAAGAGACAGTGCACACTACTATATATTTCCTCTGTGTCTTGTTGCTCAGAACCTCCTCTGATCCTTTTTGGTATCCAGCTTTTTCTTTTTTAGAAGACAGGCACACAGGATCCACCTCTTTCCTGTCTTCTCTTGATGAAGGCTCTGAAAATGTTTTCTATTCTTTACACAGTTGTTTTTGCTTACCTACCACATCCCCAGAATAAGGCAAAATTCCTCAAAGATTCCTATGTTTTTGCCCATATTCTTATGTTTTATTTGAGTTTCAATAACATACACATAAAACCAGTTCTATGTTGTTAAAAAAAATTATATATTGGGCCTAGCTTTATCCTCCCTCCATATATATGCATATATATCTATACAGCACTCCACACCCAATCTCTTACGGTATTTACAACAGCATACAGCAGCTAAAGAGTTTTGGCTAAAGAGTTTAATGATCTGATTTCTGATTTCACTTGAACAACACTGGAACAGGTGAAAGGATCAGATTCAAGGATACTACCCTGTAACTTAACCACAGACTTAGCTGACCTAATTTTGTGTTTAACATTTGTGTTTCTGGCACTACCAGATGTAGAAAATTGCAACCAGAAATCAACACAGGATGAAATCTGTTGTTCTTAAACACAGTATAATATGTGTCAGAAAGATCTTCAACGTTGTTATAAGGGCAAGATATTAATTACCATCACTATCTTTGGCAGTTTGATTTTATGTTGTGGCTTCTGCAGTGACAGATCATATCCTCTGAGAGAGGTCACACCTCGTGAAGAATTTTTTCTGAACAGGCTCACCCAGCTCCAGTATGGGACCTGAATGTCTTCCTACTTCATTTCTATCCCAAGCTTAAAACAAGCTTCCTGTTCCCACAAAGTCTTTTCCTCTTCCATCTCTGCTTGTAAATCATACAGCTGAAACTGAAAGTTTCTAAAATTCAGAAGCCTTTTTTAACTTATTTTTTGCAGTCATCTTTCAAAACTCATGAACTTTTTCTATCAAACCTGGTCTCCCTCAGGAAAAAAAAAGCAACATATATCCTTCCTTGCATGCAGTAAAACTAGACATCCTTTTTCTGCTTTTGCACACCACTGCTCAGTCAGTCCATGGTTTGGAAACCTATGCTCGAGTCTCAAGTGATCATTCTGCCTCTGTGCAAGTGTGCTCCCGAGGCCCTGCTTACAAGCATCAGGTGACAGCTTTGTCTGGCACTAACTGTGCTTGAATGTCAGGACAGTTGTCTTCTGCTGGAATTGTGTAAGAATGTCAAACTCTTTGTTTTGATGGTATCTATTCCCTGTTCTGAATTTTGCTTATTAAGAAAGGCCCTTAAGAAAGCAAGTGAATAGGCAAAAACTTTCCCCAAAAACATATCTTTTCACAAATTTTGTACATAATTTTATTTCTATAGGTCAAGGAATCACTTTCTATCATATTGACACATCCCACAAGACACTTCTTAATTATATGCTTACTTTATTATATGCTTTCTTTAGTCTTTTATTTGTTGTTGTACTTTAAATCTGCTACATGAACTGATTTCAGAACTTACCAGTGTCTAGTTATGTTCCTATATAATTTCATCCTACCTTATACTATCCTCTGTGTTATACCTTAATAACCTGAACAGCTTCAACTGTTTATATTATTTGGGATTGTACTTCAGGTACAGAGCTAAGTCCAAATGTAAGCCAGCAAAGCCACAGTTCTCCAAGCCAAACAAACTTCTTTTTAAAGAAAAAAAATTCTCAATAAATACAGAATATCAAACACATATATTTTTTGCCACAAAATCTCCTCTTCAATAGCTAGGGGATGATTTTTTTTTGCCATAGTTGGACAAATACTTTGTGACCATCTCCTCCCAGTGAAATCTAGCTACTGAACTCCTAGAATACTAAATGCCACCGATCTACCTAAATTAATATTGAGAGGTATTTTTTGAGCATGGCAGGACTATTTTTATTACTTGTGTTCCAGTCTCTTCTCTGTTTCATAATCTGCTGATACATTACCTCTTCTATTAATGATGTCTTGGAAATATATTTTTATATCTCTAAGGATTTTTGTCCTACAGTATAGGAGCTTTTTAAAGGAAACACAAAATCCAAAACAAAAACATGCCCCTCCCCCCCAATCACCCCAAAACCACAACCAAAACATACATACCTGATCTGCTGGCCTTGGTATTTCTTGTTCCCAAACAATTATGAAATATATCTTATCAAGATCTGATTTATCTTCACATCTAGAAAAAAATCACCCAAAGCAGGAATGATTCCCCAGGTTTTTGAATCTTTACATATTGATCAAGACCAGGGTTACTCTTCCCAGTTCTTACTGTGTCTAGAGACAGAACAATAGGCTGCTTTCCAGTATCTACGTGCGCTCGATATAATGCTCAGTTTTGGAGATGTAGCTCTCTTGAGTAGTCTCTGTCTGTAAATTTGTGTTTTATCCTGCTGATGCTCCTTCTGTGCAGAACAGGAGCATTCCACTACCTTTTAAATAGGCGGTGAGTTCCACTGAACTCTTGGGCATGGTGCTGTGTAGCACCAGGTGTTGGACTTGATGATCCTTGTTGGTCCCTTCCGACTCAGCTTATTCCATGATTCTGTGAGAATTTAAGCACATCTCAGCTGGCTCTCCAGTTGCCTATCATGCTTATCATGCCTATCAGGCCTTATCGTGCCTATCAGGCAGAATTAGAAACACGTCACTCACTCCCAGCTGTGTGTCTAAATAATCCATTACAGTCTGACTTTCTCTTCTCTTTTCTCTTTTATGTCCACAGGAATAACAAGAATGGCTGAATTTTAAGGAAAGGGTTGAAGAGCCTATTCACCCAGGAAATCTTAGAATCTGTTACAAAGTTCATACATTCTGTGTTTCATCTCATATGACCATCAATAATTAGTTCCTTAGATGGACCAAATACCAAGCGAATCTAAACATTGGACACTTCTTATTATTTCCTACTCCTATTTCCTATTTTTCTTACCTCCTGGAAACAGGAGGTAGGATATCTAGTTTAAGACTGGACCCTTCTCTGGGAAGGCTAAAATTTTCTGTGTTTGAAAGAGAAAACAAAACAAGAAATGAAAATTCAAAGTGTGTCTGAAGCGAAACTGATTCAGTAGTTTCAAGCATGTAACTCCTAGTTCTGCTGCATATCTTCTGCTAACTCTGCAGTTTTTAAGGCCCTATTTAAGATAAAAAATTAGCAGGAAAAAGTAATCTGACCCATATACATGTAAAAATCTTTCTCACACATTCATTCCATGTACAGTTGGGGTTAAAAAGCAATCAATAAAACAAACAAAAAAGCCAATAAGCCAGCACCATGATGCAGATGGGACATACAGTCTAAGATCAGGAAACAGGAGTTAGATAAACTTATCTACAATATCAGACCCTATCCTCAGTAAACTAGACCTTTTCTGCAGATGTGTTTCTCCCTCTGTTTGCTTAATATGGAATTTAAATTATTGCTTTATCACTACATCAGTATATACCGGAGCCTTTGCACAACAGGCTGTTTTTATTAGGAAGGCAGAAAACTGGATAGCAATTTTATCATTAAACACTATCTCAAAATCAATGTATAATCTAAATAAGGTTAAACAGACAAACAGAACTGACATCCATCAATTTTTTGAGTGGCCAGCTTTACAATCTTCAAAACATTCTCTTCAGTAATTATCAGTCTGATGCCTGGAATCTCTCAAGGAATTTTGAAAAAAAAAGTTATTTCAAACACTAAAAGATAAATAAAATTATTGTGGGCTGTCTTAGATGTTTAAGATGCCTGTTACTTATTTGATTTAGTTAAAATACAAGTAAAGTTACCTTGAAGAGCACTGCAGAAGAAAGAAGGACAGTAAGCTGCCCCTGAGTGGACAGAGATATTGAATCTAAAAGCTTTACATGTTAATAGTCAATTTTGGATAAAACCTATTTGTCTAATTCTTTTCATTTTCATGATGAAGTCTTGGTTTTTGCTCCACTACCACTTCTATTTCTGACATTGTCTCTTGCATCTCCGCTTCTGGCATTCCACATTTGCTTCAGCAGATCCCTGGAGACTAATTTACATTGTAGTTGTGAACATCCCTCTCAAGGAGGATTAGTTACTGCTAATGTATTAGACACTGCTAATCTTCTCTCTGCTGACCAGGGTAGGACCCAAGGGAATGGCTTGAAGCTGTGTTGGGTAGAAGGGTGGGGATGGGAGGGGCAGTTAGATTAGACATTAGAAAAAGGCCCTTTGCCCAGAGGGTGTTTGGGCACTCAAACAGGCTCCCCAGGGAAGAGGTGAGAGCACTGAGGCTGACAGAGTTCAAGAAACATATGGACAACACTGTCAGGCACATGGTGTGATTCTTAGGGTGGTCCTGTGCAGGGCCAGGAGCTCAAATTTAGTTATACTAGTGGGTACCTTCCAACCCAGGATATTCCATGATTCTATGAATGATTTATCCATGGCACCCCTCACCAGGTTAGAATAGTTGTAATCAGCTAGAAAATTTGCCTAAATTAGTATACGTGCACAAACAGCTGTGTAGATAAGGAATTAGAATCTGGAACATGTTGGGTTTGTTCTTTCAGGGCACAAAAAGCAGTGTGCAAGAAAAGTCAGTAGAGCCCATGTTTCTCTCCTCCCCTCACAGCCGTTTGCCCAAAGGAGAAATAGTTGCTGTCATATGTGAGAAAAGAGTGGGTAAGAGTGGGGGATCCTGAGATATAATAAATTTAAAAACCTACGTATTGCTTTGAAGAGGGGTGTGGCCAGTTCATATTCATTATAGTTAATCTTCTGAAAATGAGTGATTACTGAAAAGATGATATTTCCAAAAGAATTTTGCGTTTTATAGATCTGTTGCCTGAACAGGCTGAGTTCATAAATATGAAGAGGTTCACTGAACTACAGTGTACGGTGTATGCAAGCTCAGTTTTATAATGGTGTAGCATATCTTGATTAAGAGTTTGCTTTAACATAGATAAGTGCTAAAACATAGACCCCTGACTTTGTCAAGTCCTTCATTTTCCTGAAAGGGCTTTTCAGAAGGAAAGCCTTCATTGCTCAAAACAGATAAATGAGATTCACCACACAGGCTGTGCTTTCTATTCTCCTCTTTAATGCACTGCTGGTTCCATTTTACTTTGATTATTTGATTCTGATCACACATGATGCACAATCAGACCAAATGGATCACCTAATCTTTGATAACCTCTAGAAATAACTCCTACACTACACAAGGAAAAAGCTAATTCAAAGGAGGCAACTTACACATTCTCTCAGCATTCATGCTTTCCCTGGAGGTGCCAGCAATGAGTTTCAGTTTGCTGAGACTAACTCTCTTTATAGTACTCTTGATTATTTACAAATCCCTATACAATCATGATCCATTTTATTTTAGCAGCTGTTATCACCCTATTGTCCATGATGACACACTCAATTCTGAAGACTGCTAGGCTGTGGGTAATCGTGAAAAGTAATCTAAGCTCAGCAGGTTCCTGCATTTTAGTTTCTGTTTTTGCTTCCATGATTTAAGACCTTTAGGATTCTTTCTGTGTCATGAATAATAAATAATACTTGTCATCGTTAAAAGATTTTTAAATTCCAACCAATAAATGTTTAATTCTGCTGAGTTTTCTTTTGGTTTTGTTTTTTTTTTTTTTTTAAGCAATAAAATGTACTATTTTGGAGTTTAAGAATACTCCCTAGTTTTAATATTATGTTCTTATTCCTTAGGTGCTATTGTGATACATATACAATGTAAACAAAGGTCTTAACGGGAAAAAAGTGCATCTTTTTAAGCGCATAATTTAGAACCTAAGACAGAAATGTTTCATAAACTGTATGATGTCAAAACCCACTTCCTTCTGCTCATACTTGCTAATGGTTAGGAAAATTATTTATTAATGGCTTTATAGTAAGTCATATCTGTTGTATACTTTAATGAAGCTTAAGTACTGGCTGAACTTTCTAAATGGAACATTAACTAAAGATAATGTAAGCAATATGAATTCAAAGACTTTATTCCGATAGGAAACTTTGAACACATCCATGTTATCTAAAAATAAAACAGATTTTTCTTTATTATCAACACTGAAAAATTCCATTAAGGAGTTATCTCAGATTTAAAGATAGTGAAGAACAAATAAAACTTCAAGATCAACATGCAACACAAAGTATAAGCACAAAGTATCCATCCGTATTAACAATGGATACTGTGAACTCAGGAGTTTACAATTTTAGGGTGTGCATATTCTTCTGAGTGTGCTTTTGCTTCACTCAGAATTTAAAGGAGAGATGATGTTACAAACTAGAAAAATATAATATATTTTTTATATTTTAGTAAAGTACATTTGATGAGTAGCCATTCATCAAGACAAAAAAGATCTCAATATTAGGATTAATCTGACCTCCTTTTCTTGTGAGTGAGAAAGTTGTTATTTAAATACTGATGTTGATAATGTCCTACTAAATAATGAATGATAGTATGTGAAGGATATTTCACATGAGAAAGGATAAACACATAGACTGTGTTATGAACATTTTATTGCAAAGATATAAGTTGTTGAGGATGCAATCGTCATGAGTTCATCTGGGACAGTGGACTACATATTGTGGTGTATATGCAGTATTATCCAGATCTGAAATTATGGCACTATCCAGAAATCCTGAATATCCCCAGACACTGGGAGTTGGTAATAGTTTTCCTGTGTAGCACCAGTATTCCAATCACACAGTTAAACACTGATAACACCAATCTAGCTCTACAGTCAGCTCCCTAAGTACAGATGTAGAAATATTGTATTCACATGCAGTCTCTGTGGTACAGTTACAAAAGCAGTATTTAAAAATCTGATATTGGTGGATTTTATTACTATTTCAGATTCACACTCTTATCCACCATGCACTTCTAAAAATGTTGAGACAAAAATGTGATTTAAAGGGTTATTGGGTAAGATCTGGAACTCTGAAGGTTTTGTATAGAGTCAAATTAATGTCTAAATATGTGTATTTTTTGTTTTATCCTTTGATTTTCCCTTTTTTCCCTCCTTCTTACAGTCAAATGTTTTATCAGCAAGAGCTATTCTCAACTATTTACCTTTATTATTTATTAGTTATTGTTAATCATAGTTGTGCAAGTTCAGTAACTGTTCCTGTAGGTAGAAACTGAAGATTTATTAGTACTTATCCTGCAGCATGAAAACACCTACCTTGTATCTTATGATCCAAACTGTGTGGCAATCTGGCATTTCATTTTCATAATGTTAAAAAGTTTCAAAACTTTTGCAAATTCATAGTTGGATTTTTTTTTTTTTAACAGCTTGGTTTTGTTTTTTTTTTTTCTTTTCTTGTTTTTCACTATGGAGTCTCTTTCCAAGGTAAAAATTAGAGCATTATTTTGTTAAGAGAAAGGAACAAGGAACTGATTTGATTTCATGCTTAGAAATTTTTTCCTAAAGGAAACCTTGCATAAAAATTTGAACAGTGAAATGTTTCTAAAGATACCCCATTTTGATGAATCATGTGTTTGTGACTTTCCTTGGATATATTTATTCATGGCTCCCTACTGCTTTTTATCACCTCATCAGTAATCATCTCTTGTACAATGTCATTGCATGAGTGTAGCTGCTCCAGAGATGAATGATGCATTTTCTCTAACATTTATTCTGGTTTTGCTTCCACAGGCCCTACTGGATCCTTGATGAGTTATCCTAGTCTCTTTTCATATTTTCTGGGTGACTGGTGGTTTGGCAATATTTTTCTCTCCAGAGTCCCAGACTTGTAGGACAAACACAGAACAAAGCTAGTCACTTTTCCTACACAAAACAATGCGACAGACATCCCCCAGTTCAAAAGGAATCCATTAAACTATATTTTACTTTTGGGCTAAACTGTCTGCTGAAATTCTTGCAGATTCTATTCTTGATCTTGTTCCCTTTGGTATTCACAATGTCTCTGTTTCCTACTGCTTAGTCCCAGGACACCTATAATCACTGCCAGCAGCAAGCACTACAGAAAAACCTTTCTGTCTGTCATCTACTTCAGATCCCAACTCCAGGGCTTTAAATCAAGAAAACGTCTTCTGACCTTACCTTATTTTTCTTACTGAATCTTGCACATTCTTTTTACTTTGCTCTATTCCACAAACTTTTTCATGACCTCAAGAATTTACAGCATCTCCTAACAGCTACATAATCCCCCTCCCTATTTCTCCACACTCTGATGTAAAACATTTCTTGGCAACTTACCTTGGCATGCAGTAAAATCGTGTTTGTTTGGATCTGAAGCGTGTGCTACATAAACAAATGTCTGACAAAAATGTCTTTTACAGGATCTAAAATATCAGTACAGTCATGTTTCTTTCCAGAATGTTTAATCCAGTGACTTTCAGATATCTGAAAGCCAGGAAACAAGGAGTTGATGCATATGTAACTTAAACTTGTGAATATCTAGAAAAAGAATGTGAAAATATGAGAGTGAAATATTGACTGTACTGTTCCTCCCTTGCTGGCAAAAATCCACATGAATTTCAGCCGGATTCACTATGCTAAGTGCAGTGGTATTGAATGGTGAAGGGATTAGTTGGAGAAACTTGGCAGTGTAAGGAGATCTGGGTCTGAGCCTGTACTGGCTTTATTCAAGGAAAGAGATATTTCTGTGTGTCTTAATCCAATATCAGTGAAAAAAAATTCAAGCCATCTCTTGACACTGATCTTTCAGTGCTGTGAGAGTGAAAATCCTGCAGAAAAATCAATTTATGCAGATATATAAAGGGATTGTAGAACATTGCCTATTTGGGGTTACTTCGTATTTGTAACCCGCTGTTACAGCTCTTGGGGATATATTGAACTAGTTCATTTAGCCACACATTTACCTTTGAAAAGGTAAAAAAAGAGTTAGATATCATTTTGTTTGCTCTCAAATATGACTTTGGTGGCTAAAACCAGGTGTGAATCTGTATAATTGCGGGCTTTTAAAGACGTTGCTCAAAGGTGGCAGATTAACAACTCCGTGTCCTACAATTCAGAATTTTCTGATTTTAAAATGTTACATTTCACTGACCCTAATTCTGAGGTAAGGCACAAATACAAGGGCAACTTTAACTCAGATTTAATGAAACACTTTCTTTTGTCAGAGAAGGTCTACATTGAATTGAGTGTCCTTTTAAAAGACAAACATAACACCTATTTAATAATAACTGAAGTTGCACCTGCATATAAATGCATTGCAACAAAAATGTGGTTAGGTAAACTCTTGCCATTCTTTCCATCATTCATACAAATATTTCCATTAGGAAACCTCACCACAAATTTACAATGGAAACAGATTGTTGTTTTTTTATGAAGAGAGGAAGATGGGGCAGAGAGCTGTGAAAACTTATGAGCAGAACTGTGAGTAGATTTCAGATTTCTAGTCATCACCCAATACTATTATCGATAAATTTCATAATTGTTTATGCTCATCTTATTATTGCATCTGCGTACTTAAAAGATACAGATGTACAGTAATGGGAAATTTGGATAGTACACCATAAGGGCTGTGTGACAGGAATCACTCTATTCCTGTGGCATAGATTATACAGACATTAATTAACATTTTCAGGAAAAATATCAAAAAGGATTAACTTACAATACACAAAGTCTATCCAAATTCCCAGATAATAGTAACCTATCTTTTGCACTAAGAATATAAGATGGAAAAACCATGGGATTTCACAGTTTGTCCAAGAGAGAAGATCCCATTAGTGGAATGTTCTTTTTGCTTGAAGTCAAGGGGTCTCTGATACCAACATTCGAGCAGAACCCTTGGAAATATTTTACATTCTTGTCATCTAGATCATCTGTCTCCGAATCAGCTCTTATCAGTTTGTTTCAGGGGTCAGCTTCTAATTTTTAAGGTATTGCAAGCACATTTTTTGCATAAGCCAAAATCTGCAAAAATAACCAGAAAAATACTACCCGAGACCTTTGTAAAACAATATTTTCCTAAATTGTGGACTTCAGTGCTACAATGTCCCCATCTGAATTTTTTGGTCAAAATACAACTGAATATAAAATGTGAAACCTTGCACTTTGACGGCTGATCCACTGACACGCAAAGCAGGAGAAAGTCCAAGGATTTAAGTAATAAGATATGTTAGTATGGGTTAAACAATGGTCAGATAAGCAAGTAACCAAACTAGATCTCTCAAAACACCTTTGGATATTCTTGCATGATATTGTATCATGCACATAAATCTATCAAAGTGTTTTCAGGAGAGAAAGCATCTTTATGGATGCTCTATGGCATATTTCCAGTGGTTCTAGAAAATGGGTTGTCAGTCATGTCTGACCACATTTAGATGTAAAAAACAGAAAAATAAAAAATAATAAAAAAAAAGTATTATATTGAGTTTCTCATAAAATATCAGATGAATTATGCCTCTAGTCTTTCAACTGTGAAAAGGACCCAGGGAAAAATTAAAAAATAAGCTTGGCAAATATCCTTGTTTTATTCACAATGCTTCTATTTTTCCACCATGTTTTGGGTTTTTTCATAGAGATGAAAAATATTGATGTACAGGAACTGCAAGTGATTAACAAGCTGCAGGTAGTGCAAGACTGAAGGGATAAGTAAGCTTCATGCTGCTAAAGGTGCTGACCTGACAAAACCCTGAAACTTCTATTACTCTTGTCACTCAAATCCACATGCAACCTTTGGCCAGTCTCTCTTTCATTCCTATCTTGTCAGTCTAGCCTCTTGCACTATGTTGAAGATGCTTTGAATCTTTTTTATTTCAACTGTATTATCAAGTAAACAAGAGATTAGTTTTCAAAACCTTATAGCAAAATTAATCCAAAATTCATACATATGCAATTCAACTTGGATCAAGGCATAGTTAGTGAATGATGCAAACTGTGCTCACACAAACTGACCATTGCAACAACTTTCACACTGTTTCTGGAAATTAATCACACTTTTCCCTGTTTAACACCGAAATCTCTCTCTATATGAGAAGCTCCAAGCAACATGATGTAATGCTTTTAGATGCAATTCAAAAGCTTGCAAGTTTAGCTTTTTCATCTCCCAGATTATTTTTAGGCAGAATATTCAACTATGAATTAGAAACTGCCAAGTGATAAACTTTAACAACATTTCCCCTCAATTTATAAAGTTGGATTATAATGGCAGAGATGCCATCACTATTTCATTACTATTAATCCGAGTTCTACCACCCAGGATCAAGGAACATACTTAAATTGAAAGCACAATGTTCAAAAGATCAAAACCATTGGTCACTTCCTTCAATTACTATGATGTCCAGATTTTGGACAGTTTTGCTTTCTAATTTGCTCCCTTTCCTCAGATAAGGCTGTTGATTGTAGGTGTTGATTAATGAATGACTTATTGCAATACTTTGAGTTTCTTGAAAGAATTCTTCAGTTGAGAAAAAACCCATCAAACTGCATTTCTCTTTGCACCCTGTTATCCTGCTAATCCTGATGGCCTTGATCATTGCATAACTCAAATCTTTCCCTGTTGTACCGTTCCTCTAGATACCATCTATAAACCTGCCTGTTTTTCTACAGATACTGTATCTAATGAAGTCCCTGTAGTCTCCAGTGCTGTCGACAGGAGACTCACACTTCACCTCACAGATAACCTTGAAATTCTCAGTTGAAACACAGAGGAATTTGTTATTCTGAATCTGAATCCAGTTACCCAGACTGGAATTTAAATAAGAAGATATATCAAAATATGTTACACTATGATGTCTACATAGAAAAGTTTTGTGGAGCCTTTCTGAACCCTAAGATCTTTCTTATATTTTAAAAGTATAATGCAATAATCCAGTGGGAAACACAGTGTTGAACTGTATTATTTACTTTTGCCTGAGGACAGAAATTAAGAACAAGAAAAAACGAATTAGCAAATTCATTCTATGTCAAACTCTTGATATAATTCTTAATTTTAAATTATTATCATAAAAATTAATAGAATGCGAGATGTAATAGAATATTTTACTACTTGAAAGATGGCCTAGTCTTCACGTATGTGAGATAACAATAACAACAATAACAGTATTTCGATAAAAATTATTTAAAAAAATTCCCAATGCCTTTGGCTTCCATATCGCCTAAGGAACCCAGTGATATTGCCAACAGATGAGGCTGGTTTTGTTGAAAAGGGAATTTTAGGGAAGTCTGATATCACTGGCTGTGACTGCTAACTAGGTTAGTTTCATACTGGTCCCCTGGGAATGTCATGATGGAAACAGACACTCTGACACCACTATATTGTCTGTTGCCAGTGTAGAAATCATCATCAGCATCAGAGTTACTCTTTCTATTGCTAAGGAATTTCCGTGAGGGAAAAAAATCCCAACAAATAACCCACTACAAAACAGAAAAAAAACCCACAAAAGAAAACTTCATTGTCTAAAACAGGTTTCTCTGGAGCCACTTTTTTCCTCTGTACTTACACTCCTAATACAGTATATGGAGTTCTGTCAAAGAATACTTTAGCTTTATTAGCAGTAATAGTAAACTATTACAATCCCTTCCACTCACTAAGAGAGAGGATGCTACAAATGTAAATGTCTTCCAACTGTCCCAGACCATCTAAATGGAAAACTGATTTAATATTTTCCCTGTAAAATATTTATTCAACTGTGTAAACATGTAATGTTTATCCTGTCAATTGCAATGCTTTCCTGTGAAAGAAAATGCCACCAAACCTTTTTAGAGGAATGTACACATTTCTCTATAAGAGCAGGTAGACACAAAACCCAGTTGCTTAGAAATTTTGCAATTCCATGTAATCTCTATGAGAATATGGCATTCACCATCCAGAACTGGAAAACAGAGTAATGACTTTCATGATGGCAAAAGGCTAAATATTCTACGAGGCACAGTTTATCCTCTGAGGCTATACCTGCATGTTTAAAGTGGTTGCCTGTCTTGGTTTCCAGAAATTCTGTTCATCTGCAGTAACTGCTCTAAAATTACATTGATGTCTAATCCCTGCAGCTTGATTTTCTTCCTCATTCAAGCCTATGCTTCCTAGAGTTTCATGTGTGGAAGGAACATAAGGATATCCTTTCTATTTTACTTCTGTGTCTCTCCTTTGGTGTGCTTCTGAGCTCCACATATAATGATTCCAGGGTTACCTAAAAACATACTGCATGCATTTCTTTGACAGCCTTGTCACAGAAAGGAGGGATTATGAAAGATTGAAGAAGTATATAAAATCACATTGCAATGGGGACCTTGTCACTGCAACTTAATATTTGAAATAGTAATATTTTCACTGTAAAGAAATGTTCTTATAATCATCATAAGTTTGTACATTGAGTATTTTGATGCAACAAAAATTGCTTGCTCTATTTGCAGCAGTTATATGATTTCATGATTCAAATTGGCAGATTCAAAACTGTAGAAAAGTATATTTGAATATATGTACGCTTATATATTATGAATTTGTGTATGTAAGTATCTTACAGAAAGAAAGACCCTGCAACATAAAAACTAGGTAATACTTGTAAATCACGTTCTGGTTGAATATTTCTAGGGAAAAAATGGAAAAGCATCACTTGGAATAGAAATAGATCTTCTTATAATACTAACTATTTATTCATAGAAATGTCATAATAGACATAACAGTAATACCAGCATGCTAAGAGAAAATTATATTTAGGAGCAAAATCTGACCTTATTTGTCACAGACTCATTTTTCACTTTTAATTTTGGTTATAATAATTTTCAGAAAAACAGAGGAAAAATTGTTGAATTGATATTGTAGTTTGTCAAAAGCTAGGGACCTGAATATTTTAAAGACAGCGATTATGTCCTATTGAAACTCCTTGTGTGTCTGATTTAGGAATATGTGACAGAAGCAAAGGTTTTTAAAGCAGGCACCTTTCTTTTGTAGCAGGAACACACACACACTCCCACCATCCTTCCCCACACACACACCCTCCCACACACCCCTACACCCCAAGACAACAGGCAGAGCTCTGGACTGCATGTCTTTCAGCTGTTTAACTGGCTGTTTAACTCAAGACTAGAGCTGTAAACTCCCTCCTGAAAAGAGTCATTGCAAATTATGCTCCTCCCTTGCCTGTACTTTTCCTTGGAAGGAGAAGAGAACATCTATGAACCAGCGTTTGTTCGTTGCCATTCTTGTGAAGCACGTGTATTTCATTATGTTGTAGAGATGGAGCAATCTGTCAAGGACAGAAAGAAATTATTAGAATTCAATTTGTAAGGGTAATTGTCTGTTTAACATAGGACCTGGGAGAAAACTGTTTTGGTTCAACCTGGTTTTTTAATGGGAATGTTAGGCTAATTTGCATGATAGGAAGTTGAAGAATGGTGGCCACGCATAGGTTATATGGGTACGAAAAGAAATGCTTGAAAAATAAGTGGGAATGTCAGGTGTTCAGAGAAAACTTAAAAAAAAAAAAAAAACCACACCATTCTGGAAAAGGTTTAACTATCCTGAACTTATAAGATGAAGAAACTCAGCATAAGCTATACCACCCAACCATGTGATGGCCTCTTGACAAAGCACTGAATATTGGGAGGTTGTGGATAAACAGACTGAAAGGGATCATTAGATTAAAGAATATATCCGATATTTACTGAAAATTTGGAGACTTTTTGGAACTCTCCTGCCCTTTGTACATGCCAGGTGATTGTATTAAACATAAATATCTCCATGCAGTTGCTTCTCTTCATATAAATGACTAAATATTCTTGGTTGAGAGAAGGAAAGTAACTGTTTTGAAATTAAATTCACTCCTGTGAAGAACCACAGTAAAGGTGAATTCTCTGCTTCAGTTATTATTTATATCTAAGTGGAAAATTAATTGCAACAGGAGATGTGAAGACAGACCTTTTCTGCTTGTACAGTTGTCTCATGTTTTGGGTATTAATTTCAAAGAAGAGGCAATAAGTTAAAAAAATATTAGTAATGAAGCATGAACAGGTCTCACCTTGGAAAAGAAAAATATTTTCATAAGGAAAAATCTGGAATGTATGTTATTTTGAATTATTTTGATTGATTTGAACTTGGCAATAAACTTTTTCATCAGAAGGATCTTCTGCTTTGCTGAGAGCCCAAAAGTTTAATTCTGAATTCATGACAGATCACAAACTTCTTGGAAGAGAAAAGCATTTTTATTTCTTTTTTTCATTTTCTCTGACTCCAGTGTTGATGTCCTATGTAGAGACATTGTGCTAATAATTTCACAAAAAAAACCTCCTAAACAATAGCATTCTGTAATGACCTCAAGACAGAGAAGTTCTGAAAAGAACAATGTTAAATAGGGCAAACTTCTACTGACAAAACTTACAACCAAATTTGCTGTGGAAGGCATTTTGTCTCATTAGAAAGTAAAAGTGCAAGACATTTGTTAAGATGAAAGATAATCTCCTACTTAATAAAAACCAAATATAATACTTCCCATATCAACAGGGACACTCCAAGAGTAAAATTACTACATATTTCATACTTCTAATTCTAACCCAAACATAACTTCTCTTTTATGCAATGCAAATCACTGTACATTTTCCACAGTTCATGCTGGATACAGATAATAATAATGCCCTGGAATAAAATAACTCTTACATTCATTGCTTAAGAATAAAAGGATAATATTCATTAATTCTACTGAATAGTCTTCTGTATCTAAATCCGCACTTAGTCCTGCTACCTTTATTTTCCTCTAATATATGACTGTGCTTTCACTGAACCACATCAAACTCCTGCATTTTTAAGTTGGACTTGTCCTGCTAAACATAGAAAGTTCAGATTTTCCACCTTACTGTCTTGTGCAAAAATATACAAGAAAAGGCATATTTATACACTTAATTTCACATCAGCTTCAATGCTAAGCAAAGAATAGCAAGAAGCAAAAACATGTAATAAAGGCACATGGAGAAAAAAATGCTTTTCAGTCCAAATGTTGCAAGGTGAAATTTATGACTGGCAAACAGCTGACAGTGAAATACCTCAGTGTTTTCATTAGGAATATGCAAATTGTTAATACAAAAATGTTCCAGACCATTAAGCATGCTAGAGTCAACAACAATTGTATTAAATCATCCCAAAAACTGACAGGAAGGTTATGCAGTGTCTGAAGGACAAATCTTATGTGCTTACAATGGGTGAACAGTGTCATGAACAAAATATGCTGGAAATGGATTTCTCAGGTAACAATAAAACTGGAAATACTACAGCCTTAACTGATAAAACCGTACAGAAAAATGCTATGCACATATACAATGCAATATTTTGGCTACAACTGGATTTGAACCTTAATTACAATCTTCAAGAACAATTCTTTGCAGTGAGATTTAACCACTCTGATTTTTTCAAGGGTAGGAAACCATGATGCTTTGCAAGAAAACTGAAAAAGTATTTCACTAACTCATGACCTGCAAGTTATTATTAATATTTCATGTGTTCCCATTCCATTCAAATCATCATACTCCATCAAAAATTTGTTTTCTTCTGTAATTACTAACATCTCGAAACAGTAGAAGCTTTGAAATAAGCATACATTGCAGAGAGGTAAGCAGTGTATACAATATGCAAACTCTCCTCATTCCTTGCCAGTGCTAGCACTAGATGTAGTTTTGCATGCCCAACTGATTGTTTTGGGGCTCTTTTTGACTTTTCTTTTATATACTGCTAACTAGTTGATTTGTCCTCAGTTAAAGGTTTGTATGATAAAATAATGGCCAACAGTCTGTGACAAGTTAGGTATCTCAGAAGTGAAGTGAAAGCTGATCAACCTCCCATCACAATAAAGGATTTCTTCAGGACAGTGTTGTAGACCAAAGAGGTGGCAGAAATACATATGGAAGAAATAACAGCAGCACGTTACTGTAGCTGAGTTAGACACTCTAAGCCATATTTAGAATTGATGGATGAAACTAGACACCTCAAGGGCAACTCATTGGAGCAATTTTGGATCACTATGTTAAGGTGAGCTGAAACTTTTCTGTAGCATCTATAAGGGAGATAGCTAAGACTAAATTTAGTGTCTAATTTTCAAGCACTTAATTTAGAAGAAAAACCATCAATCCTAAAGAGCATCCTGGAATATACTAAATTATTTGTCCTTTTGATAAAAACATGCCAAGCACATGCTCTGGAAATTATATATCTGAAGCGAAAGCAATCAGAATTTGAAACACAAAAAATCTTAAATTTATTTTCCACTTGTCCTAAGCAGGTTTTTACCTCTTATTATGCCATACACCCTTCTCCATGCTTTTTACAGTTTTGGAGGTTTCTATGTGTTTGTATTTTCAGAAATTAATAAAATATTTATTATTTGCACATTCCACGTTTACACATTAGGATATTTATGTTCCCTGCTCTGCTCTGTATCAAACTCAGATTGCCAGGGAACTGACCACAAAAAGCCTCCCAAGATCTCTTTTCATGTGGAAACAGTTACACTGATGCATGTGATTGTATCTACAGCTAAGATTGTTCTTTCTATGTGCATTTCTGTGCTATTATCAGTGTTGAATTTCATTGGCAGTTTTTAGCATTCATTCACCTACACATGTGAGTTTTTATTGTGTGGAAATACTTCACAAAAAAAAGTTTTGAATTTTTTATTCAAATTCAATACTATGTAAACATTTATTTCATAGATGTTTCTATCCAAGTACCTGCCCTTGGTTTGCTGGGGTTTTTTGTTATGTTGGTTGGGTTTTTTTGTTTTGCTTATTTGTTTACTTATTTATTTACCCATCTGGCAGAATGGTCTTTTTATGATTACCAAGCTCCATTACCATATTACAAAATATACTGATAAAAAGCTGTACCATGAAATATAGAGCTTAACATGAAGCTATACATTCACCAATTTTACAATATATAATTATTTCATTAATATATCTTATAGTGATAGAAATTACAGCCTTGGGAATAGACATTGTTAACTTGTTAATCAGAAAAATCAGGCACTTCTTGGATATAAATTACTGTTTCTATATTTTTCAAAATTTATTCAATAAATGTGGGTTCGTCTGTTACTGATCCTGTACATTTTTTCTTTAAAGATGAAATTCAAATTTAAATTACAAAATAGGAAAATTCTAGAAGATAATGGTAAATTTATTATCTCTGAGGGGAAAGATCAAGGCTATTTGTAGAATGTAGTTATCTTACTGAAGAAACAAACAAAAGCTTTGCCTTACGTTTCTGAAGTCAAGATGGCCATTCCTTTATTTACTGAGAGACATCCATTGAAATGCTTTCCTTGGGTATGACCATAAACTATGAAAAAACCTGTGATGTGTGATAGATAGTTCAGCTGATTTACTAGCTACCAAAAGAATGCTACAAAAATCCAGCCATATCAGCAGGTGCTGATTATTTTACCACAACTACTTGAAAATTAGGCATGAAACATTTACGTCATCCTGGAAAATATCTGCATTCAGATATTCATTCCCAGTAACTTGGAAATATGGCAGTTACTTAAATAAACTACAGCTACTGCATAACTAGGCTTATTTACACAATTACACATAATACCAATTTCACCTCATTGGTGTTTCTCAAAATGGGATTTCTGCTCTTAAAATGCAGGATTAAACCTGTGTTTTAATTTCTGCTCTAAATCACATGGAGGACAATGTTGAATATGACTCTCTGCCTCTCAGAGAATCATCTCTCTGATGCTGAGCTGTCCCCTTCCTTTTTATTAATCTGATTTTTCTCTCTCACAGAAATGATTCACACTTGTCTTGATGAGGGATTCTCAGAGTCTCCCAAACACCCTGAATCAGCCTGTTGTATGAAGTGCATTCTTTCCTTGATGAAGAGGACTAATGGCAAAGCAAACGTCATCACTAAAGCTTACAGCAACCCCTTCCAGTCCTTGTCAGTGCATTTTGGCCTTCTCGCTTCATTCACAATGATATTTATATACTTCATCTGAACATGTTCCCTGCCTTTTAGGGTACAAGGACAGAAAGTTTTTCCCAGTTTCACTGTCAAATAATACCACCTGTAGAGATAGAGACTGCCTGATTACAGTCTCTCTTGCTATGAGAAAATATCACATCAGCCCAACAAAAAAACCAAACCTGGTGGCAACTTGTTTAGTTCCATGACAGATTTCTTTTATATAAGAAAATAAAAAGATGCTTTTATAGTCGTATAGGGCCAATATGTGTCATTGGTGAATGAGGTGGAGAACTGTACACAGGTGAGGAAATTAATTTAGTTTCCTCAGGATTTAGGCTGTCCAGAACAGCAACTCACAAAACAGAGCAAGCAGAATCTGGACAAAATCCATGCTCTTAATAAATTACTTGACTGGGTGGCTAAGGCTGATCATCATCATCTCATCTATGCAGATCAGAGATCTTTTTAAGCAAGACAGTTGAAAAACCTTTTAATACAGTACACACACAGAGTACTTAAATGAAGTTTATTGGGATTTGTGCTTGTAACTGGCCATTGAAAGAAGCAGTACAGCATCTTTTCTCCTACTCATAAAGGAGACCTGGATTTCTCAGGCTGAGTACGTGATTGCAGCCCTTTGGGCTTTGTCCTCAAAGAAGTCCTTACGGTACAAAGCCCTTATGATAGATTTGTTCTCAGATCTTCATCTTTAGATGGTAATGCAGAGCATAGAGCTGTCATTCAAGCTTTTCCCACTGTCATCTTTGCTAGTAAATAATGTACTTGATTCAGTACCTTTGCAGCTTTATATAGCTGTCAATGCACTAAAAAATAGTAGGCTAGTGCTCCTGCCCAAAGTAAGAGAGAGTTATAGTGTGGGGATCATCAAAGGAATCAAAGGTGTTACAGTTATATCTTATCCCTCCTTCCCAGCTTGGGATCTTGACTTCTCAGCAAACATTTCTTACAGATTTGCTTATCCCCTCAAAAAATTAGAAATAATATTTCTCAGAGAGACACTATAAAGCCATGTCCATGAGATTCTAAAACCAGCCGGCTGTTGATTTACTTTTCAATGACAAAAGGCTGATCAGCTCTTCTTCACTTCAGGCCATTTTTCTGTGAAGTACCTCTCACTCTAAGTCTCAAAAATCATACTGTAACTGAAAGGTAAAGCACTATGTGGAGAATGACCTGCCATTTCATCCCTTTACAGATCCACATTTCTACTGCAGTCAAAGCACTTGGTTGAGGATGGAGTCACAGCATTTAATTTGTCTTATTGAAATAAATAGTATAAGCATGTAACTGATGCTCACCTATAATGTTTTAAAAAGTGATTTAACATCCCGTTTAAATAAACTACATCACAAAACCTACAGCATGGAATGTTGTGAGGAAAACTATACTAAAAGGGATTTTTTCAAGAAACAGCAACAGTGTTCTGCATTTTAAAAACACTATTACAACTGAATTGTAATATAATTACAATTAATTGAAATTAATATAATTAGAAGTTTTTTCTTTATATATTTTGTTTCAGAAACCGGTCAACTGCAAAATCTCTTGTCATTTCTGTTGACCTTAAGGAATTTACTAGAGTAATTTTCAGCCAAAGACTGACAAATTATACTAAGGTAGGAATTTGAGTAATTTGGAAAGCTACAAAATCATAATTTAGAATTAAGTGATAATATAAAAATCTATAAAGAATGAAATAAACTGCCATATTTTTGTGTTATATTTTGAATGTATCTGCCTATTTCTTATTTTATTGTAATTTATAGACATACTGTCTCAAAATGTTTCAAAGGATGACGTTCTACTTTAAAAACTTTTAAGAGAAATAGATTTGGATACCAGGGTTGTCCAAAGATGTAACAGTTTCCTTTTTAAAATTCAGGAAGCTGTTTTGTTTTACTGACATACTTCTAGACTAATTTATTACTTGAAACTGCTATTTAAAACCAATACCTGAAAAAAAGGTGATCACCATAGGAGTGACGTCAATAGTCCTTCTAAAGATCTATTGTGGGCCTGGATGAAGGTGTCCATTGCAACCTGTTGTATTTATGAAAGTCCTGTTTATACTCATTTCTGTAGTTCTGAGTTTATAACACATTCATATTTCTTTCTTTGCACCTCTGTGATCTGGTTTCCTCTTTTACTTTCCATTTCTGCTCTGGGTCTCTAGCATTCCCATTCTAACAAATCAGTAAATATGTATGTGTAGTAGAGGGTAAAAGAATAGCTTACTTCAGCTTTGAAGGGGAAAACCAAGTGTTTTGCGCTACCTTTGCCCAGTCCTTGTTATTGAAACCAGCTGGATGTTACCTGCTTCCGTCTCCTTATCTACTCATGTTTGCACATTTTTTGGATTAGGGGAAAATGACCCCAGCAGTAAAACCTTATCTCATTTGTCTATGTCTACACTGCTGAATAAAGTGGGACTAGATAGCAAGCTCAAACCCTGAGCTCAACCATTCATACTGCTTAATAATTAACATAATCTCTGGCATGGTTTTTCACCTGTACCTCTAACAGTCTTCTGGAAAACACTTGGCATTGCAAGAACCAAGGGCCATTGCCCCCACCCAGAGCTCTCTCTACCCTGCTATCCCCTACCTAACCTACTACCACCTCCAGCACTATTCCAGCAAGTCTTCCACCTTGAATACACCCCCAAGTCCTGTCTATGACACCTCAGAATCTGTAACAGATGGCCTCAGTAACAAGCTTTGCAAACAACATTTTGGGCTTCAACATTCTTTCATTATTTCAAACATATTAACTGAAAAATAAAGAAAATGAAGTCATTACTGTATCTTTGGATCCAGGGATACTGTCCCAGGCACAGGCCCAAGGCTAAGAATATTATGTGGCTGTGGCCAGTCTGTGTCAGTTGTCCTTAGAGCTGAAGAGTGTTTGTTCCCTGGCTGTTAGAAGTACAAGTATCACCAGCTGTTGCAGGATGAAGATGCAGGTCAATGCTACTGCTGATACAGAAATTCACTAAACTTGCCAAGGCTTAGCTATTCCACATTCTCAGTGAGGACATCTGGAGGGATACAGAGTTTACAGTTTTTGGGGTTTTTTTTAATCTAAAGAGACTTCACTAAGCGATTTGGACTCAGGCGCTAAATTCTTTCCTTAGGCTAAACATATAAACAATCAAGAAGGGCTCAACTTTTTTAAAGCATGTCTGATGCTACCTACCCTTTGAATGTAGAATGTTGCAGAGAATTATATCTTTCCCTTCAACTCCAACAAGCTTAAATGCACAGCTTTCATATCCCAAGCAAACTGCCTCCCAATAAAGCTATAGCTTAGCTTGGGGCTGACAGTGATATCCAGAGCACCCAGCTAGAAATATTAGTTTTGGATAGGCTCCATAGTGGGTGAATAACATTGTTGGCATTACTATTTTGTTTTAATCCCACACTAAATGTAATGGGCATAAATTATCTAGGGAGAGATGATTAAACCTATGTATATTGCCTTCCACCAGGATGCTCCAACCTCTAAGCAGTGTGACAAGTGAATGCACCCTAGTAATCACATCTTTTTCCAAACAATGGTTTCTGAAGGAAGCAGTTGTGTCTTGTCATAGATTGAACTCTCTCTTCCCAGTTCATGAGACTGTCCAACAAGCAGTTTCTGGATTGGATATTTTGGGAAACAGTCTTTAGGCTTCTAAAACATAATGGAGTTCAGATGTAGAGAAGGCAGTGCTTTGCAAGACCAAATAATTCTGCAATCATATACATTACTACAAAGCTTTAGACAGAAAAGGAGGGGCTCATGACATACAGACATCACCAGATTCAGTATAGCAATATGTGCCTTCTGAAATATTTTGATCAGTTTCAGGCATGGAAAGCATAGAACTGAAAATTCAATCTATGTGCATCACAGAAAATCACTTTTAAAGACACTTGGCAAAAGACATTGCTCCATAAAAATAATATAAAGGCTATTATCTGAATTAGAACAGTTGCAGGGAATAGGGAATTCAGTGCTGAAGGAGTTAAGAATTATATTCTTAGTTTGAGTAGGAAGCTGAAGGGGAAAAAAGAGTGCTCGGGGAGAATCTGCCTGGTCTCTGCAGATGCAGCAAAATATTATCAGCTTTGGAGAGAATAACTACTTGCCTTTTGGCAAAATTTTTATGGTGTATTTCAAAAATAGTTTTGTGTATGAGTCATCCCAAGACTATTGTTAAATCAATGACTGCCTACTGTTGTGAATGGCCTCAATTAAGAACCAGGGTAAACTCCACAGATTGATGAAAATGTTTGTATTAATACACTTCTTAATGGACAGCTTTATCTAACTACATAGTGCAGTGAAGGAAAATATTTCACTCATAAATTTACATCATGAGTTCTTTGAATGAATAAGTTTTATCCTTTCTTGAGTCAATACATAGCTAACAGATCAATAATTACAGGGAGCAGCTTGAAGCTTGAATAAAAACCAAAGAAGACATATATTCAAAAAGATAATTCAGAACTTAATTTTAAAGCAATTTCAAAATAGGGTAAAGATAAATATGTGAGTAAGGAGAGTAAACAGAAACCTTGGATGTGGCTAATACTGTATCCCATTTCAGTAGAAAGAGATGGTAACACTTATCATCTAAGAGAAGCTCTAAAATCCATCCATCTAGAGTGAGGAGTTTGGGAAGAAAATATTGAGGAACTCTGGGAAAAAAAGTTTATTTTAATGTAGATGTCCAAATCTTAAAAATGATTGTAACAACATAGCCAGAAATAGCAGAAAATTGAACTTGATTGCCAAAAATGTCCTTTGAAATCCTCTTTCTGACACTTTCAGAAAACAAACCTATGATAGTACTGTGCATGCACACTTCCTCTACAAAAAATTTTAGGTTCGCAGTAAGACACTTTCATGACTTCCCTAGAAACTTCGAAATTGCATAATCAAGGGTAACTTTAGTTTAAACAGATATAATTTACATAATTCATGTTTCTTCTTTCAAAAACAAGTTTCTATAACACTGTATATTAGGTTAAAACAGCCTCTTGTTTTCTCTTACTAATTTGGATTTAATTTAGGCTCTAATCTCGTCCACAAACTTAAACCATCAGGTTATGAAAACTCACTTATTCTAAATTTTCTGTGTCTAAGTGTACGTGTGAAGGCGGGACAGAGAGAAAGAAGACTTTTGTATTTAGGATGTAATAACACAGCAGGAAACAGCATCTGTTGTAATTCTGATTGATGTTCCTTTGTTCAGTCTGCAAAATACTGAAATACATGACAAAGAAACTAAAATCAGTCCAAAACAGTCAAGGAAGTCACTACACCCCATAAGCAGAGGAACAGAGGGAGCTACTGCTCTGTTTGCCCATTGCCCTTTTTCATACAGTCATGTTCCAAATTTGAAATGCATCAGTATCTTAATTTTTTTCCTGAATCTGCATTTAAGCTCTTCAATTCTTAAAGTCAAATGTTTTTATTCTGTAAGACCAAAACTTGGTACATTTGACAAACTAGAAATAGTTCTCTCCTTTCCTGTAACTGTAGTAATTTAGTAACAGGATGCAAAATGAAACATACTCCATATCAAACACCCTTATTGTGCTAAGTCTTCCCAATGATATCTTTTATTTCTGCTCCATCTTCATCCATTGAAGGACTGCAACTAAGGCTGGTGACAGATGAGGAGACATGAGTAGAGATGATGATGATGATGTTGATGATAATTTGACAAAGTATAAATTCTTCCACAAAAGTCTTTTCGGTCACTTCAAAATGATATGAGTGCAAGCCAAATGTGCTCATTACCAGAATTTTCAAATTTTTGTTACATACATGCAAATGTAGGACTATCATTAGGCCTGTTTAATCTAGTGCTCCTGAGATTCATGCAAAATACGGCAGTCCAATGAATAAATTCCCAGGTTTCTCACAGATCCTAGGTTAGCATCCTAACTCCAGGGTACAGAGAAGAAATGGGAGAGCATGTTTAGTTTCAACTCTGCTGTATTTTATTAGTGCTTTCAAATCCAGTGGTTCTTGAAAAGTTTTCTGAACCCCATATTATCAAGCTATTGCTCTCTCTGAGCCAGTGATGGTGTCTCATATAATAGAGTATCCCCAACATGTGGATATCTTATCCACAAATTTCCCAGCCTTCACAAGCTCCACATCCAACCTGTTATTGGTACTTATATGAACTCAGTTGTGTTCTCTTTCTCATTGAGGGTAGGAATCTGAGACAGTTTATTTCATAGTTTAAATTATTAATTTCTCCTGAGGCTACAGATATTCTGACAATAATGCAGAGAAAAGAGGAAATGAGGTTTCTCTTAATTGTGCTAGAATTGTCCTCTTTTCAAAACCATTCAAAGCTCAGCATTTAGGATTAGAGAAGTTTAAGATTTAATTCCCATAAGATGAACTGAAAACTAAACCTAAGCTGCATAGTGCAGATGGATGTTATAATACTCAAACAGAAAGAAAGATTCGGCTTTCTCCAGCAGCTTTGTCTGGACCTGGTCCAACTCCTTCTTTGCCTTTTCTTACCTGTGCTTAAGGAAAATTGTTTATACAGGCCACAAAACACTTTAGTCTCAAACTAAGTGATTTTATTTTAATCATTCTGGAACTTAAAGTGAAAAAAAAACCAAACCCAACCACAAACCACTGGTTTCGCAGAACAAAAATTATTTCTATTGCTTAATTCAGAAGCTAAATTAAAAAATCAATTCTTTGCACAGCCATAACATATAATCAGTCTCATTTACATAAATGCACTGAAGTACACAAGTGAATTGAAAACTATATTCCTCTGTTATTGCTGAGATCTGTCACAAGTAATTTTAGAATCACTTATTGATCTTTCTTAGTAAGATTTAGAAAAGCACTCATTTGCTAATCTGAGCCCTTCTGAGTTAATTCACAATAAAAATAATTACCATACCACAATCAAAATGAAATACTCAGACAAAGACCAATAAATTACCCCAAATAATAGAGAGGGATTTTCTCCATCCAAACTTTTGTTTTGGTTTGGGATTTTTTTTGGAGGGTGAGCTGTTTGTCTGGATGGTTTTTTCTTTACTTTTTAAGCCACTCTATCTTCACCTCTTTTGTTCAGGATAATGACAGAAATGCATGACAAAAGCACTAAATAAACATAAAGATAAAAATAATAAAGTTAAAAATAAACATAAAGATAAAAAATTAACTGTAGTCATATATGCATAACAAAACATGAGTGTTGGTTTATAAACAAGAAATCAGTCTCGTGTTCACTCAAAATATGACTATAATTTTACAACCTTCTCGTCTTTAAAAATTCTCACTGAAAAATGAATGGAAATTGAATTCCTTATATATACATCCAATTTTCTCCCCTTTGAGTGCCATCGCCTTATTTTATTTGATAATTCTAAATGATCCATATTACTACAAGAAGAATGGTAGACAGGATTTTTAAATGAATATTACTTCTTTTACTGTGTTTTTGTAATTATGGTTAGCTAAGTTTTTGATGAGGTCTAAAAGAAAGAGAGAATATAGCTGTCACATGTGGGAGAAAAAACTCACAAAAGATCACTGTTTCCTATCAAAAAGAAAATAGCTGAAAACAGAATATTCCTACCTGTGCCAAGTCTGAACACAATCAGGAGATAGATGTTGCACACATCGGAAAAATATCTTCTCCATGAATATCACATATCAGCTGCCAGCTGAGGGCAGATCTGTGGTAGCTGCATTGCTGGCCTGGGTTCATTAGCCGTAGCTTTGGGCTTGTCAATGAGTAAAACACTCCTGTTCCTGCAGAGCTTTATGGGGGTTCACACCATCTGTAAGAAGATTCTTTACAACTTACAAAAAATACGAGTGCAGAAAAATTGTGCCATTTTTTTCTCTTCTCTTGGATATTATATCCACACTACAGGATCCTTTCACAGCACACTTTTCAAATGGCATATATTAGCAACTTTGGAGTACTTTAGCAACCTGCAGTTAAGTGAACTTAGCAACAAATTTTTAAGTCTTTATGTTTAGGTGCACACATTGGTGGGTAGGCAGGATCAGGCTGAAATTTTTCTTATTGCATCAAAAATAAAATCAGGAAAGACATCGCAATCCTTGTCTTCTCCATTTTTGTCATTGGTCAGTGTTGGAGACTGTAGAAGGAAGTCTATTACTCTGGAAATTCATTAGTGTGCACACATAACATGGCTTTTTGATTTTATTTTCTTCAGTTTAACTAATAATGTGCTTATCCAGTGCAGAAGTATCACCCAAAATTTGAAGTCTCTGGTAAGTTATTGTACTATAGGAACACAGAGTGAATATAACGAACTATTGAGCAGTCAAAAATCAGCTAAAGGAAGTATGATATATCTGTTTTGAGTCCACTTATCCCTTTTTACATGAAAGAGGATTGTGATATGCAAATGAGGGAAAAGTTACACATAAAGCAATTTCATTTGCCTTTAGGTTTTTAAACTGCCACTGTTCATGCTTATACTAGCACACTGGCTTATCTTTGTAGTCAATAGAGACAAATGGGTAGTCCCAGAACACAATTCCATTGATCCACTTCAGACCCTTTTGATGAAATTAACTGTGTCCTTCTGATGCCTATTTCTAACCACTGAGAATTAGCCAAGATGCTTAGCTCCAATGCAGCTACTACTTTGCAAGCTTCGTTTGCTTTTATGAATCTCACATAAAGTAACTGAAATTCAAAATGGAACTGGCAAAGGCTCCTGCCCATGAAGGAACTCTTTAATGTGGAGTGTTTGTGACCTTGCTCACCTTTCCTATGACCTTCCTGCACACACAGAGCACTATAAGCCCTTTGGAAGGGACTGCTATATTTCACTGTGTCTGTCACCAAAACTCATCACTGTTTGAAAGATAAAGGATGGGAACAGTAGCTTGCAATCAGAGATGACAGGTCCTCTTAGCCATTCCTTTGCCCTCAGCCAAGAGCAGGTATATTTTCTATCAGATTTGTCAAATTTTATTTTTCCATGACAGTAGTTAAATGATTTTATGACTTATTACAGAGAAAAAAATAACCATACTAGGAAACCTAACTCTGTGATATTCAGTTACCCCAGATTTGTGAATTACATGGGCTCTTGAGAATAAAAACCCTGACAAAGCTGTATTCAAACGCTTTGGCCATTCTAACTGCAGTAGTTGTAAAAGTGTTCCTACATTCCATTTTATGGCCACAAAGATTTTATATAAAACCTATATCCATCATTCCAGTGATTTGTATGGGACAGAAATATCTGTAGATCTAGATGGTTAATGTGCAGGTTAATGGGAGCTACAGGGTAATAGTCTGCTCTTAATTCACTGACTTCTTTCAAAGATCCAGCTCTCTGTGCAGCCTATTAATCTACTAATAAGTCAAACCATTTCTAAAGTATACAGGCATCAGTTCCAGACTTGCAAGAATTTGTTTGCATCTCACTGGTTCTTTTCAATGTCAAAGCACTATCCACAGCATCAAGCTAGTCTATTTTAAGAAGTGCTTGCAGAAAGGATGTCCTTATCAGGAAAGATTTTTTATTCAATAGGAAAAAAGTATACAGCACAGATGAACTAAAAATTAATGAAAAGAAATTCTATTGACATAAAAAAAAACCCAACGTGTTTGTTTCATATCTGATACCACACCACATATTTTCTACAGCACATTTTCATATTGGAAAATTGAAAATGTTTAGAGGACTGGTTCTGACATCATCTGTATCCATAGCTAATCCCGAGTACGTCCTACACAGAATAATGGGAAGGGTTGCAAACAGCTATGGGTTCTCTGCATAGGTCTTTTTGTATTGCATTTCTTTTCCTCCTTTTTGAGCTATTTAATTGACTGTTTTTCAATTGCCAGATCTTTGTGTCACAGTCTGCAACTATTCTGTAAAGCATTAATATCCTTTATAAAGAGAATGGGGAAAATAATCTTTTCAGCCAGCGGAACTGGCTGAAACACAGTTTACACATTACATCTGAAAAACACAGTTTTCAGAGAGAAACAGGGCTTTCATAAATAGTTTTTGTTTGTTCAAAAACAATTAAAGTTCAGAAGACACAGCAGAGTATCCTAACTAGCCCACATGAAGAGTGGATTGTTTTGGATACTAAAAACAGTATAATTAGGAAAACAGCTTCTAATTTCCAGCCAACGAAGGTAATCCAGGATTACCTTTGCATAAACTGTAATGCACCTGTGAAGACATGGCCTCAATTTAATGGCCTCACATTTTCAAGAAAAATAAAATTATGGGGTGTATGATGTATTTGAAGGCAAAGATTGTTTATGATGTACCTAGTATAAACAATTTTTTAGAACTAAATCATCTTAAAAGCTAATATTTTTTAAATACTTTGGCTGTGATAATTTCTATTTGAAAAGTTGCACAAGAAACTTCAAGGACTTAGTTTTCAACTAGCTGTTCTAGTTCTTTTTTGGGTATGTGAGGTTCTTATATAGCTTGTTAGTTCTATATTAGAGCAGCTAATATCTGAGATTTAAGTTCTCCTCCTTTTGGCCTCATCTTCATCTATTCAGGCATGCTGGCTGGCTGCCACTGCTCTGCAGCTGTTGAGGCTGTGTCTCTGTAGCTGTGGCAGTAGCCACACTGTGTAACCTTAGTTTGACCACAACTTGGATTGTGTCCTTTGCTATTGCTTTCTGATCTTATTTTATGGTTGGATTCCAACCTGCTTTGTTGTATATTAGCTGGAGATCTTCAGATTAACCCAATGCTCTAAAAAACCTTGTGGTGTTGGTGCTATGAGAAGCAAAAGTCTCTAGGATAAGGGACAAATGACTTTCCACAGTAGACCGAATCACTACAAAGGAAATGAAAAACTATGTTTAAAGCAAAGTATTTTATTCACATGGAACTGTAAGCAAAGTAAGTAAGTAAGTAAGACCTTTGGACACAAAATTCAGAATAACCTTCTGCATCAATAAATGCAGTGTCAGATTATTTCAGGTTACCAACTCAAACAATCCTGTTAGTATCTTAAATGCATTGAATAAGCCTGAGAGGTCCAAGAACTGTCATTACTTTGATACAGATTTTCAGAATAAAAGCCCATGAAGATATCCAAGATGGCTTTACCTGGCCAATAGCTTCAAGTACTGTTGTATGATGTCCATGAGTGACAGCAAATGACAAGCAAAGATCCAACAATTTTACGGAATCCTGATTCGTCTTTGGGAGAAACTCAAGAAAGTTCTTTTCACTATTTTTTCAGGAACTTAGTGATAACAGTATAGTGTTTTTCCAGTTTCTGGGAATTTCATCCTGTGGAGAGCTGCAAGACAGAAACTGACAGTACATTTCACACAATGCCATAATTTTTCTCTGTGTTCAGGTGGAGCTTAGAGAGCAACTCAGCTCCCTCTGAAACATATGCAAAGCAGTTCATCAGCAGACAAGGCACGGAGAAGGGTCCACATATTGACTCTGTTGTCTAGAGCAAGAGGTTACACACATAGCTTATGCCTGAGCCCTTCCATATAGATTCCTTAGATGTCTCAATCCCCACCTAAGTCTCACCCTAGACCACAATAAATTTCTACAGAATTCAAGTTATTTGACAAGAAGTAGATATTTGAATACCACTTCAGTATCAGACCTGTGTCCCCAAAGACATTACTGATAATGAGACAATGACTGACAATAAAATGGAAACTTTAAAAAAGAAATTATTATTACTAATTTTGTGGAATAAACAAAACAGAATAGTGTGATCCTGAGGCACCAGCAGAAGCTCCATCAGGCCTAATTGTTAAAGTATAAGAAAGTCACCAAAAAGTAAGAGGACATGTGAACACCTGCAAACACATTGCCATGCTACATAATTTTGGGGGAAAATTTTTGGGGTTTGGATTAGCAGTCTGAGACCTTCCCCAAATAGAAAGTTTACTTGTCCTTCCTCACACTTCACTTTAGAACCACACACATAGAACACAAAAGATAATGAAGGATGTCTCCCTTCACGCACAATTAGTGAACTTGACCACAAAGAGTGTCTAAGTACTTCCTCTGTTCAGACCTCTTGTAGCAGTACCTAAATCTCAGAAAGTTATATCGCATGAGCCTGAGCTGAACTATTTATTCTCCACTTTTCCTGTTGAATCTGGATCACAGCACAGAAAAAGACTGAAATACTCAAAGGATTCATAAGGGAGAGAAAAAAGTAAAATAGATTTGTGTCTATCCTAATTATAAGGATGTTTCCCTGGGAGTGATGCTTTTTCACTTCTGGCTGGGTATATTATTCTAAGTATTATTTGCACTGTTTACAACAGCATGTTGTCAACATCTTTTTAAATTATAATTATTGATATACTGGATTCTCATAGAATATTTAGGCAGACTCTGGAATTTTATTTAGAAAGCAATCTTTTTGGCTACTTCATTTCATCTTCTTTTAAAAACAAATAAAAATACATAAGTCAGAAATAAAATTCTCCTGCTACCTAAGAAATTTTGTAATCTAATGAAGTTAGGCATATCTTATAACACAATGGTAATTTATAATTGTACAATTGCATCTAAACCGAGAAACTGATATAAAAAATGGATCTAGACTCACCTGAATTCTATCACCAGGACTATAATGGAAAGATGAATCAGGCTTCAAAATAGCAAATGGTAATTTAAGACTTTTGGTGCATTTCTAAGCTTTAAAACTTTGCCTCTTTTTGTTCTGGCAGTCATAGAATGAGATATCAAAGGAAAGACATACTCAACAGTCACTACTTAAAAGCAGAATTTACAGAGGCACACAACTAATTCGTGTCCAGTATCTTAGTAAAACAAATATTAAAACAATACATAAAAAATAAAAACAGCAGTTACTTTTTAAGATTTACAGAGACTGTTCAAATGACTCACATTATTTCTGCAACCAGCAACATGAACACATGCAAATTTTCTTAATGGATTTTGTGAATGTAATATGTTGCTTGCCTAGTTAGTACTATAACTGTAGCAATTAATACTCTTAAAAATATTTGATACATGTGTTTTTCTTTATGTTCTTTCAGTGTAAATGCAGAGAATTTTTAGACAGAATTCTTGTAGACAGATTTTTAAAAGCATCTTTCAAAGTAAATTGAGCAGCAAAGTATTTATTGGTTTTTGTTTTGTTGTTTTTTTTATGGTTTTTTTTCTGTTTTGTTCAGCTTCACAAGAATTAATATTACACTGGCATCAGTTATTCCTGTGGTCCAACTGAGTCGTTTAACAAAGTATACAGATGTCAGTGGATCAATTCAAGCACTTCTCTGGTGGAAAGATGCCACTTCCTTTTTTGAAAAAGGCCAGAAACTTCTTTTCTGTGCCCACTCTCACAAAAATATCTCATGCTATCTCCCTACAACCAATATAGATCTACGAGAGATCAGAACCCAGCAAGAAGAGTTACCAAACGGTATCAGTTTCCTTGCATGTTCATGCAAGATTTCACACTTTCTGTAGTCAGAAATTTGAGAATCATGAGATTGACTTGAACAGGAAGATGATTTTAGGACTCTTTTAAAATGAAGCTACTTAGATCAACACATTCTTTTACTTATAGACATTGGCCTTTTCCCTCCCTTCTCTGTGCTCATGGTAGAGAAACCAGAATAGTTCTGTTATTTGAATACAAAAATAAATTACACAAAAAAGAACTCACCCTACAGACAACCGTGGTCAACGTGGCAGGAATACTACTGGTTACATGGCAATATAAACAAAGTAGCATGGAAGGTAAAAAGGGAATGTTACTAGTTTTCTATTTTGGCAACTGTAATTTAACAAAGGGCCGTGTTGCTCCTGGGATATTGGTCACTCGTCTTTCAGCAGTACAATCCTTCTTCACTCTGTTGCAATCATGATTTGTATAACTGAACGTGCCAAACTGCATTTCCAACAACAACTTGAATATTACCTCAGAGCTGACAGGCATGAATCACCACTGTATTTTAAGTGATATTAGCACTGATCTGGGAGTTGAGTTCATCAGTGACCTACCTGAGTTGTTACCCCCCTTCCAGAAGAGAGGCTTATTATCTCTCTTAGGTTTCCAGATGGCTTTGCAATTATCTATTTATCTTGTACAGTTCTACTGACTAACTGCTTCAGCTGATAACTGCCAGCTGCTTCAAATTCTCTGTGATGCCTGATAGAGATCTTTCACAGTTGAGTCTGTTCCTGTAGTTACAACGTGCTGTGTTCTGTGTCACCGTGAGCTGTAAAAGAAAAGAATTTTATTTGGCCTAGAATAGACATTGTTGATGGTTACAGTAAAAACCAACCTCAATGGAAAGACATGATTTGTCTATATATTATCATAGAATTCTACATTCTAATCATATTTATACAAATTTTATCACAAAACTTGAAGTACATGTATCTCTTTCACTAACAGGAGTAGGATTAAATTTTATGCTAGTGACAGAGCTATTTGTGTGTATGAATGAGGGTGGAGTGAGAGGCTAACAATTACTAGCTGTTGATATAAAGCTTACAGAAGGTGGCCTAGATGATTTGCCAATATAGCATTCATTATATTATCCTGTGTATCACTTGGAGATGAGAAGAATGCGCACCGCACCAGCCTGCTTATGGACGTGAGAGAAGTTTGAGTTGTGTATTTATGGAACCGAAGTCAGTCCAGGAAAAATAGAACATAATCAGAATGTAATCCAACGTAGGCCAGAACGACACATGGTCATAAACATGCACCCTTTAGATTCAGACTCTGTGACAAGAAGACACAACCTGTGATGTAGCAGAAAAGATCTAAGCTTAGAAGAGGACCTGTAAAATTCTGGATTCAGCTAAAACTGTGACAAGCGGCATGTGGGAAAAAGGGACTGTTCCAGTAGGGGACTTACCCAAACAGTTACTGTAGAGACTTACAGAAAATACCATCAGGTGTTCAACATTTGTAGCATTTTCTTTTTCTCTAGTAAAAAATAATACTTAAAAACCTTTTATGTTAATATCACTAAAAAATGTCAATCTGTTACAACCAAAACAGGATAGTGTTTAACATGCAACCTCACAAAAATCTATCTATCAACTGGACACAAAACTGACAACCACACAGGTCACTCTTCTCATGCACATATGGTAGATAAGTTGATTTAATTTCTTTTTAACAATTAGTTCACAGAAAAATACAGAATGCCTCACTCCCATACACAGACACACAGATGTGCACACAGAGCTCTGAGCCTTTAGTAGCTTCTTAAAACTCACTCAGAAAGTATTAATTGCTATCACTCAAACGTTTTTAATTCTTACCCTTAGAGGTAGGTATGGACATTTTTACTTTGAGTAATGGGCTTCCTACAGCAAAGGTGCACCAAGACTGGAAAGATGCAGAATGACAACAGGGTTTTTTTCAATCTGCAACTGAGAACCAAATTATTTCAGTGCCTTCATTCTACAGACACTCACAGAGGAGTGTATTCACTGAAAAACATGATATCACTGCAATAAAAGTCAGAATAAAAAATTAATTCATATATCAACTTCTAGTCTGAGGGCTCATGGCAATTTTTGTGTCTTTAAGCAGGTGACAGGCACTTAACAGCCTGTGTGTGAACTTGTGCAGACTGCAGGCCAGAATCCCACACTGTTACAACTGCAGCTAGTTTATGATCTGCCTCTGCCTTGGACTAGAAAACACCAATGCAATGAAGCACACAGCAACAGTAAGTCAATTAAGATCACCTTTCCTACAGAGGGTGCTCTGAAAAGAGGTATTGAAAGAAGCTGAATGAGGCACATAGGTATATATAGAAGATGTATATGCCTGTAATGGTTAACATAGGATAATATAATATGCTATTTCTATATGGATGTTACTATATGCAAATATACAAATTTATTTATAAGCACAGAGTACATCAACTTGTACTGTATGTAGCACTATGTTACATACAGCTTGCAGCATGTACTATATAGTACAGCAAATACTGTGTAAGTGATATACCTTATCACATATATAGCTGTGTACAATTTATTGTGTCTAATATATAGGATACGTTTATAAATCAAAATAATATTTGTATCTATATAAATACATATTTATTTTAGTTAGGGCATATCAGTGGAGGAAACAGAACTATGCAATGAAAAAGGTAGCATTTCTATCTTCATGTATTCAATTTTCAGTTTCCTTAGAAAATGACTTTTCTAACACTATATAAGACAGCACGTAAACTGTACTATTTCACTGTAAAGAGCAACATAGACATGCTTTGCATTTTACAGGAACTGTCTGAGGTCCTATATGGCCTACAATTTTCTTTAAGGCATGAAAAGTGTTTGAATAGTGAAGAGAGCTTTAGACTACAGTAATGCCAAGTGTACAACTTTGATTTCAGCACTAGTAGCTTTTATTACAAAAGATTTTACATCAGATTTCATCCTAATTTCAACATTTTTAACCCTGTTATTGTGGGCCTGCCTAGAAGAGTTTGACCATGGGCATCAGTACCCAAGCTTTGTTTGCTTGCATGCCCAAGAGTCACGGCTTAGTGTTTGTTCTTCCCTCCAATAGCCTTAGTGGGCCCCTCATGGGTCCTTTTCCTTCCAAAGCCTGTAGTGCAATCTGCTGCCAGGACAGACACTGTGATTGTGAGGATGCTGGGCACAGGCTCCTTTGACAAACTTGCACAAGATATTGCTGCCTAAATTAATGCAACTGTGACTTCCACTACCCGCCCTGGCAGTCACCATGTTTGTTCCTAACCATGCCCCTGGATTCAAGATACATAACTCAAGTACTACTTAGCTTATGCAATGCCACAAAAATGACTCCACACTGTTGAGTTTGTTTCAGGAAGAAGAGTGTTTGCTGTCTCTACCAGTGAACTACTTACTGTTCCTTATGAGTACAGTGACAGAATCTGCCCAGAGACTCTAGAGACCTGGCTGCTTTACAAACACGTGACAAAGTATTCCCTCCTGAATCTGGAAAACTTGCCCTGGAAATGGATGATACATAAATAATAACAATAACATCCTAAAGAATGAAGGAATACTAAAATGTTACATTACTGATATTGCCAGGTCTGTGTCTTCTGATTTTATGGTTACAGTTTAAAACACAGAAAAGTTCCTAATACTTCTCACATAAAAGCAAATCAATTCATAATAAAAGGAAACAAAGAAAGCTGGTTTCTATTAATTTGTGCTTCAGACAGCAATCCTCCATGAATGGATTCTTCCATGTAATAGGTATTGCCATTCATGCTGCTGGTTTTTTGAGGGCTGATATGCTCCTTTCCAGATTATTTTTCAAAACTTTTTGTTCATTGTGGCTGATGCTAGCTAAGGGATTCATATGTTATTAATGGAAAATAAACAGACAACAATAAACTGCAAGTCTTTCCTTCCTTTACTAGCAGGTCAGCACACTAGAACACTCCCAACTACAACCCAAGTTCTCCTCCTGTCCATACACAGGCAGTGTCAGTTCCTAACATGCCTGTAAAGATCCTGTTCATAAGGCTCTAACAAAGTGCTTGCAATCAAGTTTTTTAAAATTTTTGATATTAACATTTCCTTTTGTACGTCTTGCAACACAATGTCAACAACTAGAATTAATCCAGTCTCCTCCCAGTACTTAAGTATTGCACATAATGTGAAACCTTTACACAAGAATAGGCATGATGGTAAAGGCTTTAATTATGCAATTATATGATTATGTTTATCTCTTTCCCTACAGGATTTTAGCCCTAAGGACAGGATTTCTGGATAATTTAGCGTCATTTTCATAAATATGTTCATCATATGTTCTCACAACTTTTTTCCTTAAGGAGACAAAAAGGCAGCAAATGCTGAGGTGACTAACCAAGATTTTCATCAGCAACTCATTGCTGACTGGCCAAATTTCAGTTACTGTTTCAGAAGACGAAGGTCCTGCGTTGAGCACGAAACGAATTCTGTTAATTTACTTTTATTTTTCCCCTAACACGAGGAAACTGATACACCGTTTTCTAACCTTTTGGTGGACCAGAGAGTGCAAACTGCCTTTAGTGTGAAATACTTGGCCCCCTCAGTCCTGAAGAGGAGGCGATCCGGGTGGAACGCGGGGATGGACACGTTTTGCGCTGCCAGAAGTGAGGTGAAGCGCGCTACACGCGGCCATCAGGGCTCCCGGTGCCCTTCTGTCCCCCGGCCGCAGCTCCGCTCAAGGGGGCTCCGGGTGCGGCGGGGCGGCAAGGTGGGCGGGGAGCCGCGGGCGGGGAGCGCTCACGCCTGGCCCCAGGGGCCTCGGGGGCCCGGCACTGCCCGCCCCAGCCCTGTACGGCGCGGTACATCCCGTCCTGTCACACCTCCCGCGCTGGCGCTGGCTCCATCCCCTTCTCCCCGGGCCGGGCGCCGCGCCCCCGCCAGCCCCGCGGAGCCGGGTTGGCAGCCCGGGAGGCGTCTCCGCCGCAGCCCCCGCCCCCCCGCGCCGGTGCTGAAGCGCTTCGGCCGCTCCCCGGCAGCACCCCCGGGACAGCAGCACCCGGGCCTCCCACCCTGCCGCCTGGCCCGGGCTCTCCCGCCGCTGCCGAGGACACCTCATGGAAAATAAATAAATTAATTCCCCCACTCACTCCCGCGGCCGGGAGAGGAGCCGGCGGCGGCCGCGGCATTAGATCCAGTCCGAGCTAGAGACCAGGTAATGTAACCTACCCGCCAGGAGGGAGGAGGAGGACGAGCAGCGAGACCGCTGAGGTTGTCCCCACCGGGGAGGCTCCGGGGATGGAGAAGTGGCTGCCGCAGCCGGGGCGCGCCGGCGTGGCCCGGCGGGCAGCGTGCGAGCGGCTGCCCCCGCGCTGTGCGCGCCTCACTATCAGTCACACACACACACACGAGCCGCCGCCCACGCAGGGATGGATGGATGGGTGGATGGATGGATGGATGGATGGACGGATGGATGGATGGATGGACGGACGGACGAATGGACAGACGCCGCGTGGGACGCAGCTGTCGTCCCCCGGCACCAAAGCAGCCACCGCAGGGAGACGCCGCACGCCGCTCCGTGCCCCGCTGCCACGCGGGCGGGCGGCTGGCTCTGACAGCGGGGCAGGGAGGGAGGCGGGCGGCGGGGCCGGGCTGAGGCCGCAGCTCTGGGGGGAGCGAGGCGCGATCCCGCCCCCGCGCCGCTACGCGCATCCCCGCGGGGCGGCGAGCCTGCCACCGCGCCCTGAGGCAGCGCCCACTCGGAGCGGAGCCGCGGGCCGGGGCCCCCGCCCCGCGGAGCTCCTCCGGGAAACGTGGGCGGAGAGCAGCGGAGCGCAAACCGTGCCGCCGCGCTTGCCGTCATCAGACACGGGCCTGCAAGAAACTCTGCGGTCGAGGTGACCTTGGGGAAGGTGGATCTGGATGGAGCCACCATTGCTCCATGCCAGCTGCAGTTCCGTGCTCTGGGCTGCTCCGAGTACCACAATTCTTGCATTATTATCTCGAAACACTGCTGGAATTAGTTAATGGTTCTGGTGTAAGTAGTACCAGAGCCAGGAAAATAGTCCTCCATCATTCTCTTTACTTGACCTCTGCTAGTACACAGTCCTTGAAGGGAATGGTCTGAAGAGTCTCCCTGGCAAGCAGCAATCGTCCAGGGTTCATCATTGTTGAAGTGGCCCCTAAAAGGCAGTAAGTCCTAGGAGAGGCCAAGAAGTTGGCCCTGTTCACATTTCAGAGACCAAAGTGTCCCCTGGTACTCCCGGGAAAGCACATTACCTTTCAGTCCTGCAGGGTCGCAGAACTGGCACAAGTTCTCCACTGCTTTTCCAGTGAGGTCGGTAGGAAAACAAAACAAAACAGAAGAACATTTGCCAATACCTGGATTTTCCAGTGCCAGCCTGAGCTTTCGGTAAAGGAGTCTTACTGAAATTGTTGTTGAAAGCTGTTTTGGGAAAAAGAGAGAAACTAAAGAAAGCTGATGCCTCATGAAGGTGTCCATTCTTGTTTTGTTGATCTCCATAATAATCGCTCGTGTTTCTATAGTGGCACCCATCTGTGGCTCTCAAGTTACTGTTCAAATAGTAATGAAATAGGTGCTTGCAGCTTCCACTGCAGGAATGGGGCCATAAACTTAATCACACACCAATTGAGCCAACAACTCGAGAGCCTTAGCTCTGTCTAGATGAATCATGACAGAAAAGTTAGTCATTGACACAGAGGGATGTAGACTTATATTTAAAAAGAGAAAACAGACCAATAATTCAATAAAAGTGATATATACTTTTATGTACAAGTATTAAATATGGGAATAATACATAAGTGATTACTTTCTTATTTTTAAATCAGCTCTCTCTTCTTGCATTATTGTCTGCTAACTTTGAGTATTGTACTCGAGCCTGAGTGCTGAACTTCTCCATGATGGAATAAATTAAGAGAAGAGATTATACTCCAGATGTTTCTATTATTTATGCAATTTGTTACAGAACTGTAAGTCCATGTATGTGGAAGGGCCCAGCTAGCTTAGTTTGCAGCATAGTGTTTACAGTGTAAGTGGCTTCAAAGCAAAACAGCTGATCATTTTGAATAGGCAGAGGGGTGGCTGGAGGTTATGGGTTTTATTTTATTGCAGATTTAAATAATTTTGGTTAATAAAGGCAGGCTAATTTTATCAATATGATGGAGATGTAGAATAGCCTAAATACAAACTGTGGTCTTCATGGAAGGTCTTCATGAATGGTGGAAAACCAAATTCACACATTTTATAGATAGGAAAACTCTTTGGATTGTGTAGTGATATACTGATCTGAACAGGTATGTTACATGTAAAGGGGGAGACTTTGAAATATTACAAAAGGAAATATCAAAAAGCCCCCAGAGTGTAGTTAAATACTACAGTAATTAACTAAGCTATTTTACTACTAAGCTACAGTAAGGAGTGAAGGAATTCCTTTTCAGCAATTTTCATTGTAAATAAATGCATTGTTAATAGTATATTTAAAAATTTCTTTCCAGGTCTTTAACATAATTCTATCTGTCATTTCTCTGTAGTATACATTTAAGCTCAATCAGTTCTTGCTATGACAGAATTCTCATCCTAGAATCCAAGTTTTATCAGTGCAGGAGATCTTTGGGCAGCCTAAATTTATGGTCAGGCAAGTTAAATGAGAGAAAAGAACATTTCTTGAATCATTAGCTGGTGTTTTTAAAAAGATATTTCTTTCATTACTCTTCTTTCTTGGATGTGGTTCACTACATCATACTTGTATTTCTTTATATATCTTTTCTTCTGGCACACATTGCTTTTCTTTTTTCTTCATTTTAGAAAAAAGTCCTCTCTGGTACCCTTTGATTCTTAAGTAAATTATCTTTTCCTCTTTTTGCAATGAGCAGGTGGTCTTATTTCCAGTAAATATGGTTACCATTGGACCCATTTTATTTCAAGGAAAGACGCTATGCCTCATTTTATATTATTTCCCATTGCAGAATTACATGAGGCTTTTGAAGAGTTGCCTTTTTCTTGAGGAGAAGTTTGCTTTTGCAAAGATGGTGTCTGAATATAATCCTCAATTAATTGTATCCCTTAACATCATCGCCAAAATTAAAGCTGTCAGTTCTCTTGTGTGAGAATCAAGAAGGAGATCCATGCTAATAATCTGTGTTGTTAAATGAATTTTATGTTTCAAAGTTGGTATAATTGCACAAATGTAATTATCTTTTGAGTTTTATTAAAATGGTTAGGTCATAGCTATAAATCATTGATAGGGAATGTTACCAATTTCTGTGTCTGTTTATGTAATGTATATATGGCATAATGTTTGCACAGCACCAAGGAGGAGGTTAGATAGGAAAACATGATGTCATTGACCAACTGTTTTATGTGTCAAATGAGTACGAGAAACTGGTCGAGTCCCACATACGCATCTCAGTCCAGACCTGCATTCCTTGACTTGCATGTATTTGTGATTTGTTGGGCCAACTTTCCTGATTTTATTGTGAATCTTGGAATATTTGAAGAAAAGTTTGCAGCATTCAAACAAAAGTAATTTGGCTACAGGAGTAAGAAGACAATATTCCATGACTTAAGGAGTAGAAGATGTTGGACAAACTGACTGCAGAGCTCTATTTGGCTTTACAATCTATCCAATGTTTTTTATATTTTTTGATCTTAAGGTCAAGCAATCAAAATATTGCTAAACTCTTATTGAAGAGCAAAGGGCTATCTAACTAGGTCACAGTGGCTGACAAACTAGAAAGATTTTTAATTCATAATATTAGTTTTGGGGAGCTGGGGAGAGGTGGTGGTGAGGGGGCAGATTGATCATCCTCAGCTCCTTTCATAGATCTTAGTTTTGGTTTATGTATTGTTTTTAAGTAGTTATTTTATTTGTGCCTTTTCAAGGTCAAGCTTCCAGTTCCATGCTAATATTTTTTTTATTTTTGGGCCACAGTGCTTTTCTGTCTTATGACACTTATAGTAATATGTCATCTGAGGTTTCCATAAAAAGCATTTGCTAATAAAAATGAATAAGCATTTCCAAGAGAATATGAACATGACTAGGCCACTTTAAAAGGTTCCCAAAAGTGAAGGAGGAAAATAATGGGAAAGAATTGAGCCTTATCACAATATACTCTTCTCCTTTGTAGTTGTAATACTTAAGATCTTAAGAAATTGAATTAATGTTAATTCATAAAAGCAGGAAGCACTAGAGAACAAACTTAAGCCAGTTTATTTTTTAGTGCTGATGCATTTTCTTTCAAGTTGGTGTCATGATTATTGAATGTTAACTATTGAATGTATTTCAGTTCCACCCAACAAGAAAGCAGTGCTTTGAATAATAGTGTAAATCATATAAAATTGGCTAAGAACTTTAGACTGTAGGAAACTTGTACTTTTAAGTCACCTGTCAACAAACCACAGGATGCCCAAACATTGGAGAAGTTGGAATATTTGAGAATAGGTGGATTTGACATTATTTTCATATGGTTACTATGAAAGATAAAGAAAGCATCAAATTCCACAAAAACCAGTCACAGTATACAACTCTGCAGACTAGAGTTGCCCAAACATGCAAGATTGTTTAAACAGTGTTTGTTCTCTTTCAGTGTGAATGTTTGTATCCTCCAAAAGAACACTTCCCAGTTTTTTTGATAGCAAGCTTGGTAGTTATTTTACTTTTGTCTTTCTTTAAGGTTTTCCAGTGGAAGACTCAGGTGTAGGTGATGATCAAGGTTCAGAAAGCATGTTGCACAGAAGGCAGCTCAGAACAACTGTATTTCATAGCTTTTCTTATTTATATATTTTAAAAGTTCTGGTCCTTTAGAGTAGCTGATCTTCCCACACCTGCAAGCAGACTCCTAGTGCAGCTTCAGGCATGACCATTGTGTAGTGCCCTTCCATCATGTGGCCTCAGGATTAGCAAGCTGTTGGCAACACTCCCAAGTTTGGCACCTAGGGATAGCATATAAAACAAAGAGTTGTAATGGTGTTCAAAATGTGTTTGGCATCAAAGAACTTTAGCATTTGCTGTCACTGCAGTGGTGGTAATGAAAAAAGCTTTTGTATTTTTTGACCTCTGAGTCGTATATATAAAGAAAATAGGTAGAAAAGAATATGCCATAATAGTCTGTATTTGCAAAGCATGAAGTATGCTTTCTGTTTGTGAAGTGCAATGAGGTACATTTTCTCTTCCATATGTTCTACAGTTTTCCTAATAAAAATGAGTAAAATCAGTCACAAAACAGCAGTACATCATCCCAAAAGATAGAATTTTTTTTCCTTAGAAATAGGTTAATTAAGGTTTTAACATTCATACTTGCCACCCAGCACTTAGAATCTCTTGGAGTCTATGGTACAAGCAAAAAAGAGACAAAAAGAGATGAAATCTCAGTTTGTCTCTTGTGTGAGTTTCGACCTCATAGTGTCATCAGAACTGTACTTTTCAGTGCTTGTGTTATGAAATCAAGAAATACTGAGAACAAGTATGTATTTTAAAGTACTAAAAACATGTGAAGAAAGAAGCGAAAAAGAACTCCCCATTTTTGTGCTGACAAAAATGGAGAAAGCATATATGCAAAATGTGTATTTGATTTTTTAAAAATATAACTAGTTCCTACTGCAACGTATTTGATTAGTATTTCAGACAGAGCAATGTACTCCCTTCCAGCATATGCTTTTGTAATTAATTGTATTAGAGTGGTTTTTCAAACATTAAAATTAGATGCTGTGAAGTATTCTTTCCAAATCACTGGGATAACAATATAAATATTTGGCAGGGAAGATGAGGATTTTTGAAGTGATACAAGACTATGTTCAATCTACCAGCTTTAACAATTTGGCTTCTGAGAGACATACCTGCTTTTCTCTGCTAACCTTATTGAGAGATGGAAGTTAGAACCTAAAAATATGGAATGTTTCAACAGTTACCTGTGCTACTGAATTAAAATGCCATTGGAGTTGTCATTACTAGAATGAGCTCCTATAGTTTGCATTCTTAATATGGCCCTCAGGATAGGTTCACAAAAGATACCAAGAAAAGAACAACATAATGATACAAATCAACTCCCCTTGGTAATGTAGGTGTCCGATTTCTCAACAGTTGAAATTTTATGTGCTAAATTCCTTGACAATTCAGCCTTTGCTGAGTATACTTTCCACTGAACAGATCCTTTCTAGAATTTAATTGCTTTTGCATGCTCTGCTAGAGATGGATTTGGGTCTGAATCTGGATAGTGGACCCTGTGCTCTCAGCAGTGGCGCCTGCTGATGTTAGAAATGAAAATTGTTGAGATATACTGCAAACTAGAACTGAAGACTGGTTTCAAAAACAGAAGAAAGTGTGCCTAGGACAGACTCTAGCAGGCTGAGCAAGGGAGTTGCATGTGGGAACAGGTGGAGAGAACCAAATAGACTAAGAAGGAAATCGCTGCTGGAAGCTGAAGGCGACAATGGGCCTATCATCCTATTACCAGCCCCTTTTTAGGATGTGCATCTTTATAATAATTTGTATATAGTGCCAAACTAAAAGATTCCTTTCTGCCCTGAGGAATTTGTAAGATCTCTACTCATTTTATCACACAGGGATCCTAACTCCTTATCTTCCATTAGGCAGCCTCTTTCCCTTCTCACCAACATTACAAAAGGCAAATCGGGGGACTCAATAGCCCATGATTAGAAACCACAGCAACATATTTTAGCAAGGAATGAAAAAAGCTTTTGTATTTTTTGACCTCTGAGTCATATATATAAAGAAAATAGGTAGAAAAGAATATGCCATAATAGCCTGTATTTACAAAGCATGAAGTATGCTTTATATTTGTGAAGAATAAAAAAAAGAGAACCTGTTTTCTTGTTCTTGTGCAGATATAATAAGGTTGGCTAGAGGTAAGGGTTTTTTCTCATGTTTTTCTTATGTAGTTATTCAAAAAGAGATGTTTTGATGTAGTTATGCTGGAAATAGGGGTGAATTATTTCAATTTAGTTTATTTCCTCATTCATACATAACAATACTAGAACATTTTGAGTGCCATGCATGGCCTGTGGTCTGTTTCAGTTTTATCTCTATGAAATAATGGAAGTGGTTTATAAGCTAATGAATGTAAGTGCCAAGCTCACATGAGGTAGAGAAATCGAGGAAGGGCATTTTTAAGTGACACCTAAAAGCACTATGGTGTTTTCTCTCAGTCAGTTAATACGTCCCTGTTGCTCGATTGGCATTTCCTCTCTTTCTGTGACTCCAGGTCCACACTTGAGCTCCCTTCCTGTGGTGTAGTTCTACTGGGTTATTAGGGATTACTCATGGTTTACACCCAGTAATGGAGAGTCTTTGACTGCTTCTTAAGACTCCATTACTTAGTCTTTTGGATTGCATGCTTTGACTTTCCTGATTAGTTAAATGGAAATTATTTCTCCTAATGATATAATAATTATCAAAATGATGTCTCTATTTCCAAATAAATGCTTTAATGTGTCCATCTTCTTTGCCATTCCCCTCTTTATTTTGGTGAGAACTTTGTCCTTCTCCCCATTTATTAGAACAAAAAACCTCAAGATACAGTAGCAAGTTAGTATTCTGCTCTGCTCATCCTACTGGCATAATGGGTTTTCCACACTAAAATTGGAAACTGTCAGAGGCAGTTGTCACTTGTAGGGCAGCTTTTATATGGCACAGATGATGCTCCTCCATAGCAACAAGTACTGATATAATTTTTATATTTAGAGTTACAAATGTTTACATTCTTTATCCTTCTGGCTTTTAATTCTGCCTTTAAAGTGTCATTATTAGGGTACAGAAAAAAATGTAGCCTTGGAAGAGTGACACATGTAGAAGGTGAAAACAGAGTAGATGGAAGAACACATTAACCTGAGGAAATATTGTTTTGAGGAGCATCACAGAGGAAGATATCTTCAACCTAGCAGAAGTGGAATTACATGTCATATTTTCAGTCAAAGCAGGTTTTAGTTGTCTTCTGATTTTTTTTTTTTTTTGAGAAAGGAGTACAGAGGATATTGGCCTTTGCTTTTATGATTTCTTTATTCTAATTGTAGGCCATAGGAAGGTTTTTGTTGTTGATGAATAGTACCATAATAGGATACAAAAGCCTGTCCTTTCCGCAATTGAAATAGATTCTTCTTCTGAATGTAGTAGCATAGACAGGTGTTAATGAAACAAGATGTTGTTGCTTAATTGGGTAATGAGCTTGCATTTCTGGATACACTTTAACATTGCTGAAATATTGTATACATAAAATGGTGACTTAAATTGTATTGTTCTCAATGCAAATGTATTTTAGCTATGAAGCCATGATTTTTTTTTCTTGTATGTATTTCCTGAAAATTTAGCAAAGCTATTGTAGCTGTTATATCCAAGCTTACTTTGGAATTATTAAATTGATAGCTTAATTGCACTGAATAATAATGTTTTATTAAGTATGCAAGATATGTTTTTAACTTTAATGAGTTAGTTACAAATTTCTTCCTTATTGTTTTTTGTCTTTCTCCCCATTTACCAGTTTTATCCCAGATGTATAAATGCAAGAATTTTTGTATGCAGGGCTATACTCTTGTGATACCTAAATTAGCCACCTAAATTACAACCTCTAATTTCTGTTACTGGATCCTGTAGGATCAACAAGTAGGTAACAAGTAGGTTGTTGTCTGTTAATAACTGAAGCTTAAATCCTACTTTTAAATCAATCCCCTCTACTAACAAACATGTACTGGTTGAAATGAGAAGTTATAACTGTATGCTGAACAGCCTATTTTATAAGTACTTTGAACAGCAGTTATAGCTGTTTCATATGCAGAGAATCTTGCATTCTTGGAAGCATTTACTTTTCAATATGGCAGCTGACTATACATAAGTGAGCAGATAGTTTTCTAATAGTAATAATTGTATGTGTATATACAAATACACAAGGTGATATGAAAATAGGAAAAAATATGTAACGTAGTGCTTACTAGGAGGTGAAGTGGGGAAATGAAGAGAGCCCTGGAAGAGCGCAGATATATTGCTTTGATGTTTTGGGAAGTTCTAGCGTTGCAGTATGGTATTTATAGCCTGTAGTGAGCAACCATAAATACCATATGCACATGTGTATGTATTTTCCACATGATCCTGTTGACCTTTTCAGAACAGTTCTATGACCAGGTGAGTGGAAGGAGTAGTGGGTACTGATGGGTGATGTTGGCAGTACAGGAATGTGAGGAGATGGAGAATTTGGGCCAGCTATGAACACAGCAGAATCAAATGCTTGGAGGAGGCATATCAGTGCCAATACTTTGACTTGGCATGTGAACTGTCAGAGTTGAACGGATGATTCTTTAGTCAGCAGTTAATAGTAAATTTAGCCCCTCATTTTAGAATGAAGGACTTCGTGTAATCAAGGAAGTTTTTACTCATCCAACCAAAGCAGAGCAGGTTCTGTTTTCCTGTGCCAAGTGGCTAAGGCTGTTAGCTTCACAGCTATTCGCATTGCTCCAAAGGGCAAAAGTTTGAACTGTTTGGTCAATCCCTGCTGCGTTCATTAACTTGGTGTGTTTGTTTCTGTTACCCCATTGAGAAGAGAATGGTTTGTGTTTGTGTTCCTAAAAGTTTAGACCTGATTTATTTAACCAAACCCCACTGAGCACAGAACCTTTTATATTTGGTTGAACTCATGCTCCCAGGTGCATTTTATTCTGCTTTTGTGACTTTGACAGAGGGAATCCCTGTTTGTTTCTTGGTTTGATAGAACTATTTATCTGGGCCCAGCTGCGGATAGAAATGGGCTGCCTACTTTCTGCTGCAAACAGGAACCATGAGAGACTCTTGTCCTAAAGAGAGAAAAGCATATCCAAGAGGTTTTCCAATTATTTTTTTTTCTCCTTCAGAGAACAGATAATATCCAGAGGGTGTTGCAGTGATTCTTTAAGCAGGAGTAGGAAGGCTGGTGACAGCAGTGAGAAGACAGAGGGTCTTGAAGGTAGAGGAAGAAGGAAGGAAGGGTACATGATATAAACTATCAGGCTACTGATCTTTAATCCTTGGGCAGTCCAGCAATGCACTGCCCTACTTTTGAGGAAAGCATGAGCTACCTAAAAAGCCCACTGTACCTCAGAATGGAGGCTGTCAAAGCACTGGCTTTAATTTCAATCCTAAAATGCAGCAGCATAGGTAGAATAGATGGAGCAGTTCTGCTGCGGACATTGGGCTGGCCTGTGAGAGGTGGTTTGTGTTACTGATAAGGTTACCATCTCTAAAATAGCCTGCTGCTGTAGAGCTACAGTGAAACTGTACATTGATCTGCATCTTTCACCTGTGGCAGCTAAAAATGTTGTATTTTTCTCAAATAGACCTACTCAGGGTGGCTTGGAAGAAACTGATCAGTCCAGAGGCAAAACCAGTGAGCTACAAGGGAAAGGTGCTGTTGTTGCAGTATTCAGGCCTGCAGGGAGTTGCATAAAACGTATCTGACTTCCAAGGACCCTCAGCTGGCAGGATTTGTGTGCATTTCTTCCTGTGAAAAGGAACCTGCTTTAGCCTTGTAGCTGCTACAGTCAAGAGCTGATCCTGCAGGGCTGAAAACTTCTGCCAGCATAGCTGCCCTTTGAGGCAAAGTAGAAATACATTAAATACTACACCCTTTAATCAGTTTGGGTTGTGTCTCCTTCTTGTCTTTAAACAAAATTACTTCATCAATTGCTGAATATTTTTATCACTATGCTTGTCTATTTAAGTAGTACATACCCAAGGAAAACTGTCATTTTCACACTGTAGCATACACCTATACTTACTGCTTACTTGTTTTAAATGCCTGTTTAATCATGGTCCAAACCCAGATGAAAATCTGAGTGTACCTCCAACAAATATAACACATATTTAGCAATTTATATATCTGTATATAAATCATAAAATTTCAAGCTGGATAAGATCTTGCATTTTCTTACAGGTGAGAAACAAGTATTTTTTGCCTAACAACATAATTGTGCAATGACAAAGATTGATAAGTTAAGAGGCACAAGCTTTCACAAGACATATACCATTAAAATTAAGATGCTAGTAAAGGCAGTAGGACTATTGCATTCAAGCTCTTTATCCTCTTTTTGCAATGCCCTCATATCACCCTCTCACCTCTGAAAAAATCCTTTAGTTTTTAATACTCAGTCTCGTACACACTCAGTTCCACTGAATTAGGCTCACATACATTATCTAATCTGACTAGAAAAAGATTTTATACCCAAAAAAATACACTGGCCCACAAGTGATTTATAAAACACAAAGAAATGGATTTCATATAAGCATCTAAAGTGATCTGAACAAAAGAGAAAAATTACCATCATATATTAATAACTTGAACATATTTGGTCTTCATGAGCTACTGCAGTGTTTTAAAAAAGTAAGAATGTTAGTGGCCAAGTTTGTACTTCTTTATTTAAGGCAGAAAGTGATATTCAAATAGTCACAGCTAAACTTTGCCCTGATAGAGTAGCCTTAAAAGTTACTTCTAAGGTATTGCATTCTTTTATTTTGTGTATATTATCTATGCATTCATACAGATACATTTAAAGACAAGATAGTGAGGACAACTGAAGGGAAATCAAGAAACCAGGGGAAACCTAAAATACCAGTTTTGTGATGAAGAAGCTGTAAGCCATTTGTGGAGTAGTTTCTCCTTACCTTGGACTTTGTATGCGAGCATAGAGCTATTAGAGCAAGGAGGGGTGAGACAGCCAGGTGAAGCTGGGGGATTAGGGAGGAAGAGTGGAGGGAGGGCAGTGGACCATCTGTGGAGCAGACTGAAGCAATGTCTGCCACTGGAGAGGGCTGACAGACTGGAGAGGGCTGGCAGAATAAGGAGCTGGTGGGGAGCGTGTTTTCATTACCATACCATTGCAATGAGTGTTTATGTACTGCTTGGTGAGGAGGTAACCACCGATACTTCTCTTTAACCTCTGTGTTCATACATTTTGGACAGGTGATTTTTAACCCATCAGTGTGTGTGGCTCATTCTAAAGGGTGGTGTACAAGAGGTGAGAGTTACTGCCATTTTGGAGACTGATGAGAAAATCTGTTTCACATTGCCCAGCTACAGCAGGTCTTGTCCTGCTGTTCTCTGTTCATGGTTCCTGACTGTATTCTCCATTTACTCCTTAATATCCCTTGAATCTACCCACTGAAAAAGAATGCTTACACAGAAGCAGACAAGAAGCAACCCAAAGGCTGGGATGTTGGGCAATGTGACTCATGACATAGCTTTCAGATTTGTACTTCCTTCATACCTAACACATTCAAACTCTACTCTATGGCATATCTTATTACTCAAACTCTTGTGTATCTGCAGTTATCTAAGCCTACAAAACTTCAAGCTGTATGATAATACTTTTCAAATAATTCCCAGAGAGTAGTTTTGAAATTAACATAGCCTTTTTTTCTTTTGTGTTTTTTTGGGGGAGGGCATTTTTGGGGGTTTTTTGTTTTTTTTTGTTCTGCAGATGGATCTGCTATGGACTTCCTGTGCTTATTCAAAAAGACTTGGCAGTATCTTGGGCAAAGTTACTGGGTTTTTTGTTAAGTTTTGAGCAGTCCTTGATGCATATTCAGTATCTACATCATCAGAGACAGCCCTAGCTATTTTGTTGCCTGAATAAAATATTTTCTGCTGCCTCTATTCCACATTTGGAAGAAATTGTATTTAATACCAGGTACTTTTATAGAATTGTAGAATGCCACATATTCAGATATTATGAAATACAATCTCACAAAATTACATAAAAATATGAGACAAAGTATTTATGCATTATAAAAATTGATGTCTTGTTAGAAATTTAATCAGTGCTGTCACAAATTGCCTCTAAAAATGCTGCCTCTCCAATTCTGCAGCTCAGGGCAAGTACCCAGCCTTTACATAAGGTAAGCTGTCCTCTATGTTTTTCTATAAGGCACTGAACATCGTTTCAAGTTTTAATGGAATGGTTTATTCAGTGACTTAGTTGAGTAAATTGTCAATTAAAATTGCACATATAAAATTCTTCACCTTTTTGTTTAACATAGCAGTGATTTTCTTTCTTATGCTTTTTTGCATAAGACTTGACTTGAATATTTACTTTCAAAAAGGTAGTTGTCTGTGGTATGCAAAGCACAAGATAGTTTATCTGCACCTTCCATAAATTTTCTTCTATGAAGCCATGATAACCACAAAAATGTTTGTGATGCAACAGTTCTGAGTTTCACATTTTGCAAACACAGAGACAAAATATAGGTATTGCAGCACATGCTTTTCAGAGACAATACTCAGCTAAACTGGACATAGTTTTCTCAACAGTACAGAAAAGATTGCAGAATTTCAGATTTCGACATCACGTTAAGCTGTGGATCTGTTTCAAAGAAGACAAAAAGAACATTTTTAGAATCTAGAGCATACGTTTTTCACTTTCTTATTTTGTAAGAGCTAAATAAGCCAACAGGATAACCCTTGTCCTACCCTCCCCAAAACACTTAAGATTCAAGAGCATTGAACTGGAAAAAAGGACTGGGTCACTATTTTCAGTCCACTGCAGTACCAAGAAACTGTATTACAGCTATATATATGGCTGGGTTCATCCAAACACAGAGTTCAGTAGCATATGAATCTATAATTGAACAGCTTTTCCAGAGGTACCATATTTCTTTAATTACTGGAGAGATATAGGCACTGGTAGCCCACATATCATTACGTTATAGCTCAGATGTCTAAAACAAGTCGGGGAGAGATGTCTCAGAACTTTGTTTCTGCCCATTGATTATAAGTGAAACCTTAATCACATGCAGATGTCAGCACTCTCAATGTCAAAATATGCTTGTGACGGATTGCTCCCTTACTTGAGAAAAAGTCAAACTGTGTGTAAGTCAAAGAATACCTGCAGATCTGTATTAAAATTTTAAATCTTCTCTAAAGTGTGTAAATCTAGAGTATATACTAGTAGGAGAGAAGAAGATTATCACCCAATACCTGAGGTCTTGCAGGGAGTTATACCAAAAAAAAAAAGTAAAAATTCACACCAAAAGAAAATAGTCTGTGATCAAACCTCCATTATTAGAACAAACTGCTATAAGCTTTAGGTATTATTGCCTCTGCTAACATAGGGCATTCTCTCAAGAAGACTTGGACTGAGACAGAAGAAAAAATTATGCTGCAATATTAATGGTAGCACTCGACTGTATGCAGCAAAGATTTTTTCTTTTCAAGTGTCTATTAATAAAAAGACATAGTGAAACAGATGTTTGTGTGTAGGAAACCTGAGCTGAAGTTCAGATCAGCAGCCAGACTAAATGGTTATGATGAGTTTACTTCAATTTTAACAGTTTAATCTTATGATCCCAAAAGAAATTCTCAGTCTCCTCCTGGTGTCTGGCTTTCTTCCAGGGAGGAATAGTTACATCTAATATGTGCCTATGTGTGAGGGGGCAGCAAGGTGCAATAAATGAGCCAGATCTAGGCACCCTGTCTCAGAGGAGCTCATGAGTAGCTGAATATTTTATGTAAAACTCCGCTGCCATTACTATTCACAAAATACACTGCCAGATACAGTCTCATATGGTGAGTTGAGCAATAGCCCTCTTGGTATTGATATGTTTTTATAGACAGTGGTCCAAGACTGTATTAACTTCTGTTTTTGTCAAGTTCAAGCTGATGGTAGACTGCAGGCCAGCTGCCTGCCATTGGCATGCCCGTGCCAATTAGCTCTGTCACTTAGAAGTACACTTTAGTGTTAGTTCTGACCATCTACCTCATGCTCAGTTCCCTGAATTTAGAAGCTCAGACACAGGATAGGCACAGATTTTAGTTCTCATTGCTCTCTAAAGTCAGTGGGCAAAAGGCAGCTGTGGTCCCCCACCGTGATGCTGGGCTGTGCTTGCTCATTTGGACTTTGTGGTCATCATCCCTAGAGACACTGCAGTGGTACCTGCTGTTAATCCATCTTTCTGTGGCTAATTCTCACGGATACAGAAATCTTGGGGCCAGTGGTGATTTTCTCTCCCCCCATCTGGGGTGCGATGGGGATCCTCTGGAAGGAAGGGCCTGCCACCGAAGGGCACAGTGGGGGAGAGCAGCTTTGCTGACACAAGTGAGAAGCTGTACCTGGGACTAAACACAAGTTGTCAAAATGTAACAGAATGTGTCCAGCAACAACAATACCTCCCTTCCTACTTCTCTCCAATAATAGGAAATGTGGTATTGTTGTCACTGCAGGGTCTTTGTCAGAGTTCAGCAACCCATGTTTATTTCCTTTGTTGTCCTTGTCTTGTGTGCTTGTGTCAGCAAACACATTCCCTTCCTGCTGTTGTCCTCAGTGCTGAGATGAGCACCCCTTGCAAGTACCCTCCTCACAGTTTGGCATCAGCGCCTCACCTATCACTGCCATGCATTATCTCCAGTATATTTCATACTTCCTGAAAGAACTGTTTCAGATTCAAATTAAACTTTTAGACAATACAGAGATCAATTAAATGATAATACTTTCTCATTATTAGGCTGGTCTTTTTCTTTAAGCAAGTCTCCTATTGGGTTAGTTTCCAGTAATTCTAGACCTTGTCTCACTTTTCATGTGAGAATGCCACACGTCTTAGAAATGCAGATCATCATTAGCATCATTATTTTCAGATAAATTAAGAAATTTATTCCGAGAATCGCTTTCTTGCCTATGAACATTCAAAGAAGTGAGAAGTGAAAGTAACAGCAGTTTGCCCATAAAATCTGTCCCAGAGATGGCCTAAAATTCCCAAACAAAGTATTTCTAAGAGCTTTGAGGCTTTAATATCAGTAGCTTAGTTAATATGTAGGACAAGAGAAATTTTTAATATTTTTCCAGCCTGAGTCGTCACAATGTCTTTCTGTTTCTTTTGGCCAGGCAGTTTCATCCTTTCCAGCAATTTTTGGGTCAAGGCAAGTATGGTGTGTGAGACTGATAAAAAATAACAGTTGTGAGGACATACACACCTTGTTGCTTGGTTTTCCAGCAAAATAGTTAAGATCATTTTTGCAATTAAAAAGAAAAGGCTTTTGATGTGAAATTAAAAAAGCATTTTACTCAAAATTTTTAAGTGAAGGTATGATCTGGTCTTAGGCACAACATACCTTCTAAGTATATGTAGTGGTTTGGTTCTAATATATTTATTCTATCATCACTTTTGCAGATGATTCAATTTTTTTTTCCTATACAAAAATAGTGAGTTTTTGTAAAATTTAAGAAATAATGGAAAATAATTTTTGGAGCTCTGTAGCAAATTCTGCATTATCTCCAGCAAAACAGAGCTTTTTAGATATTCTCATGGCTAACATTGCTTATTAATAGAAAGTTTCTAATTACTCTATAAAGCCTAATGCAGTATTTTATACTTAGATTGTTAATTGAGCAGTCTAAAAACATCTAAGTTAATTGCACAGTTACTGTTAATTGCTGGACAATTTTGTCCAAATGAGAAAAAAATTGGACTTTTGCAACATGTTAGTTGCATTAAGTGCCTCTAATTTTCCTTTTAAGCTTTTACTGATGATCTTAAGAGCATTTTTATTATACTTTTTATTCACTCAACGAAATAATATTAATGTTGATCTTAGTGTATGTTATAAAAGGCAGTTTCCCAACCAGCCTCACCATGTAGGGTGAACTCCTAGAGCATTAGACACAAACTATGTTCAGATGTCCCCAGATATTAGCACTCATTTTAAAGGCTATAGCATCTAAATAAAATTTTGAAAGTGAACAGAGGATGATAAGGAAAAATCCTGCATGCCAGACAAAGAAGCTGTGAAAGAAAGTCTAAACAGGTGATGTAATGTTCATAAACCAAGAATGTCCTTCTGTGGGATTGTGTTCTGAATATTGAGCTTCACCACAACCTCTTGTGCCTCAGTAATTTGAGATGCTTGTTGGTTTGGCAATTGGTCACACAAAATAAACTGTCCAAACATCATGTGTGATAATCAGCCAATCAGGTCTCCAAAGAGTCTTTAAATGTTCACACTGAACAAAGGCTCTGTATCTCTCAAGTTCCGATTATTGTCTTGGACAGCAGCTCTCTGCCAGGTAATGTGCTGTTTTTCTATTTCCTTTTAGCTTTATTTAGTAGCAATAGGTAGTTTCAGATTACTGTGGTAATCCATGCAAAACTAATTGACTAATTAAATGCAAGACAAGTCAGTGCACCAGCACATGTTGCACAGTATTTGCTGTTGGCTTTTTAATGATTATCTAACATGTATTGCTGAAACAGTGTGAAGTACTTTAAATATTATTATACTCTGTCAAGTCCTAAAAAGTTTTAACAAGGATTAACAACTGTATGGTGACAATTCCCAGTCTAACCGCACTCCATGGATTTGATGGACATATTTTGTTCATATAGGTTGTCAAAATTTCTGAGAAAATAAAGACCTCAAAAATGAGTCTTCTAAAGAGAAACTTTAAAGAAAGGGAAGCATCAGTGTAGCTCAGGTCAGATAGGAAGAATTAATGCCACGTGTTCTGAAGTAACATATAATTTATAAATGCAACATCAATTTTATTTACAAGGGAAGTCTTCATGATAAACATATTATTTTCATAAGGATTTGGGAGGGAAGCAATAGCATAATTCCCCTGCATGAAACCAAGTGTTGGAATGAAGGTTATTCATCCTTGCTGAGCACTTACACAGACAGTTCTTCTGCAACACCAGAGATTTCTATAACAAAGGATGAGGGGTTGCTTTAAAGCAAGCAACATGGGGGTGTATTTTACTGACACAAGTAACTGTCAGTCTTTTGCAATGTCAGAACTTAGTGTCTTATGCCCCATTTCAGATATAGGCACTTAAATATTACTAAATTCCTTAGAATCAAGTGCAAAAGTTCCAATTAGTTTTTTTTTTTTTTCATTATAACAACTCCTCTAAAATCTCCAGCCAACCTAAACAGTTTTGCAAATAGTTAGTCTACTAGCAGTTTTAAAATGGCTGATGAAACATAATTTTGGAGAAAAGTTTGCCAAGTTTATTTCATGGAGATAACCTGGTGATTTTGTCATCCCTGTCATTAAAGCTTAAAGGTCTAAATCTTTGTTTACTGAGCTCAAAACTGAGTTTAAAGCTGTCTTTGATTTCACCAGAGTAGGCTGGTGGCTTAGAGGCCAGAGTTTTGGCTGTCATCTTCACAATTCTTCTGATGTCAGAAGCACTGCAGGGGCTTATCACACAGTAAGGTTGTAGACTTAAGTGGGTCAAACTCTAAAAAAGAAAAAAAGACAAAACTCCTCAATGGAGTCTTCAAACATTTCCAATGGATATTTTATACCTTTCTTTATAGTTTTTCATTTGTATTTGCTTATGATATGATTCTCAATAAATCTACATGAAATATTATTCATAAATTGTTTCTAAAAATAAAGTAGTTGGAAGTTCAAAAAATATGTAATACTTTGTTTTTCACCAGTGATTGAAACTTCAGTGTATATTCTCAAAGTCTCAGTCTCATGAAGAACTGATGTATTCTAGCTCTCCAACACTAAAAATGTTGCCTTGACTAACAACATAGGAGACATAGGAGATAACAGAAAGGTATTTCTACAAGGTAATAGTAGAGAGGTCCCCAAGTCCTTATGTAAAGGAGTTGTGCTTGAACAAACAACTTTTCATGATGCTGCATGCAACTTTAGTGAAATTTCAATATGAGGAAAATTCCTTTAACTTAGCTCCTAAAATCCTGGGGGTTTTTTTCAGATTTTCACACAAAATTTATTTACTGGTACACCTCCCTATCCCCTTAAAAAGCTACAAGAAGGAAAGGAATGGGGGGGCAGGAGGGGGAATCTAAATCAGCCTGTCTTTTCTGTCCAAAGTCCCAGAGAAAAGGAAGAACTGTGCCTGACCCACATAACAGAGGAAAGCAGGAGAGTGAAAGATGTGTGTGCAGTGTAGTTACAGACATTATAAAACAATCACTGCATGATGTTTAAACATTGTTTTATGGTGTTTCCACCGAGATATTCCATTAGTATGTGATGATAATGAATCATGGTTGTAGTTCACTGAGAGCTCTTGCCATGACTGCATACTTTTCTGATTTTTTTCTTCTCCTGTGGATTGCACATGGAAACAAGGGAGAGAAATTATTTGAAGAACATTACCAGAATAGAAGCCACAAAATTACAATGCTGCTTAGAAATGGACAAACTTTTCAACACAGTTTCATTTTGTGTTGTCAATATTATTTTATTCAAGCTAGAAGTGCAGCTTTAAATATAATCTTGTGGAGAATGTGAAAGAATGCTTTTAAAAATGTCCCTGGGCAGTGCATATGTGTTGACAAAAGTGTGTGTGTGGGTTTAATACTTTTTTTTTTCCACTTCTGTAGACATAGCTTGTCTACAGCAACTAATTTGAGAAAAGATATTTTCAGTTAAAGAGAGGGATTGGAACAAGACAAGTGCTTCTTTACTGGTAAGGATCTCGACATCTATACAGCATCTCAGTTCAGCTGGAAATGTTTGTCTCAGATCTAACTCCTTCATGCTCAGATGGTAAATCTTCAGAACAGGCAGAAGAGCCATCTGGTGATTCAAAACAATACAAAATTGATGGAATCAGCTTCTAGGACATGACAAATGGAAGTGGTCATCAACCTCAGATAAAATTGCTGTATGTGATGTTTGGTCCTGAAGATCCTTAAAACTGACAAAACACTCCACTATCTCCATCTTCGGATTGCCATTTAAATTTTTATTCTTTCATTATACTGCAGCAAATTTATATTATATATCTAGCAAGAGTAAATCATAATTAATGCATTACAGTAACCACAGAAATGTCAGTGTGTATGATGTCTGCTGACACAAAAGCAGTATACCAATTATATGAATTATGGAAGTTATGCATGTTTGTCCTTTTACATGAGATTTTGAACTCTGATACATGATTTGTCATATTTTAGCTCTTGGGTGTAAAACAATACCAATAACATCTGATGTGTGAAGAAACTAGAGAAAATAACAGGTTAGAATAATTTTAACTCTTTTAATAATAATTTAAAAATATGTGACAGTTGATAAGCTGATGGTGCTCTATAGGTCTCAAATTTAAGAGCAGGTAGACCATAAAAAAGGAAAAGGGTTGGCTCTGAGGTTTCAGAAAATGAGAAAACATTAAACTAGCATTATTTCATTCAGCAAGTTCAACTTCTTTTTCTGAGTAGAACTGTATCATATTAATGTTCTGGTTTGTGGTGAGGATGAATTAGTGGCTTAGAGAGTGACGTAAACTCAATTCTAGCTTGCTGCATTTCTTTAAGGTTCATATTTGTAAACATTTAGACTGAATATTAGTTTTATTTGTGTGAGTACTCAGACTATCGAGTTGCTTTTTTTTTTTTTGTAGGGCGTATTATACAAAGTTATGGGTCTTTTTCATCAAAACCCTCTTTAAAAAGCTCATCAGAGTGAAATATAATGCTGTGGGGTCTAGTAAGAATATGCACAATTACTAAAATGCTGTAAGTATTCACAAGACTTGCTCCTTTAGTTTGAATACTGAAATACTTGTTGATAATGAGGAAGAAGCTGTAAAACATAGGTTCTTGTTCTTAGGCAGATATTCTTTGATGTCAGGAGACATTTCAGAATGTCAGACTGTATATGTATTTCTGTGAAATGATCTTTGAGTTTAAAAGAAGGGAAATACATAATACAAAAATGGTATTTAATGACTATTAGACCATATCAATTTTTCTAATTTGTAATTTGTGTGCTTAAAAGGGATTTATTACTGAGTTGTCTTTATAAATCACTGTTAATATATTACAAATTTTACTTGAAAGCCTTTTGAAAAGAGAAAAAAATGCATAAAGGAAAAAATCGTCCTATTGAACAATTATGTGTATTTATAGAATTGTACAGGCATTGTTTACACAGAAATTCTAATTATCTGCCAAGTATGAGCTCAAGGTGTCTTGTTGCATCCTGTGAAGTCGTAACACTCTTTGTACACAGTGTTACAGATGATAATGCAAAAAAGCAATATTTCTCAGCCAAATCCTATTTTGTAATCCCCTTTAACCTGCTTTTCCATTAATTTATATTAGCGTCTTGTAATTTAACCCCTGGTGTGAATCTAGCACTACAAATGAATACTGTCTTTGTATAGATAACCTTATCCACAACACTATCTCTATTTTTAGGAGATGAGATGATAATTCTTTATATTGACACACAATGACTAGTTGGGTCAGGGTGAGTTTGCATAGTGGAATGAGCTCCCTACAGTTGTGTCCAGACACCTTGATAATGAGAAGTGGCATGAATGTTTCATTTATTCATTTCTTTCCACTCAGAAGGTCAAAATGAACTGTTTCTCTAAGTTTTAATTTCTGTTTCTCTAAGTTTTCAAATGAGTTTTACCTTTTCACTTTTAAGAAATACTTAATTTGAAAAATCAAAAGAATAAAATTAAATTCTTGGTGTCTATACAAAGTTAAGAGAATGAATAAAAGGTAAATCCATTTCATTGTAAATTGCAAAAACAACAGTCTAATTTTAATGCAGCTTACCTGTTTTAGAAGTCAATTGATAGTCAAAGCTAATGTTACTCTAAAGAAGAATGAGTGAAAGCAATAATCCTTGTGGTGACTGCAACTGATGATGACCTTTTTGCATCTATCATGTTATTAGAAAATTAAATAATTTTCTTCTTCAAGGACAAAACATTTTAAGCTGTCAACAGGTATATCAAGTTCTGCTCATAAAACCTTTCACCTTATCTTAAATAAACAAACAAAAAGAATTTAAAGGACCGACTAATTAATTCTCAACACAAATAACAGATCTGAGCTATAAATGACTGAACTGTTTAAGGAGTTGATAGACAATTTAAGAAGTTCTTTGAATTCTAGGACCTGACTGTGGCTTAAAGCCAGGCCTCCTTTGGAAGACGGGTGCTGCATTAGAATTAGAATTCCTTCTGGATAGCATGTGCTGCAACAGGAAGTCTACCAACCTGTGAGATGGAGCAGCATATTCCCATCTGTTGCTGGCCAGCTGTCCTGTACATCCCCCTCCTTTTCATGAGATCAGCCTGACAGCAGTAGTTATGCTCTTGAGCCATCATGCAGCTGAGCTGCAAACATGAATCACAAGGGGTAGGTGCACTTCACAGTCACTTTCCTGTCTAAAATTTAGTTCTTGGGTGCGTTGGGCTTTCTAGCTTTGACCCAGAAAAATATTTAGCGTTTGTTTGTGTCACTAAATAACTGAGAAGTCTTTTCCTGGAGAGAAGATTAAAAGCCTTGTTAGGACTTGATAATGAGATTTTTTATTGAGGTTTGTTATGGGGAATATTGTTGGAAGAAAGTGCTTTCCAGGTAACCACTGGTTTACAATGCTTGGTAACTAACCAACTGTTTTATATTTCATCAAATATGCCATTGTCTTGTGTCAAGAGAGCTCTCATCACTCTCTCTAAGGACTTATTCCCACATTCACAAAAAATAATTACTCTCCCTTTTTCAAAATTATTAATTTTGCAATGTAATTAGGAAATGCTCTGACAGTGAAAATGTGGCAATTCACAGTGTCTTCTGAAATCTAAACCTGTGCAAGCAGGATAAAATGCTAAGAAATACCTCTTTAATGTTTGTTTTGAGATAAAGGGATGGTGACATGGCTGTAAGGATTATTTGAAGAGTAGGATTTCTAAGGAAAGGATAGTTTTGTGTTTGTTATTTCACCCCCCCCTGCCCCCACCTCAGGTTTCAAACAAGGTTCAAAGTTTATTTAGGGAAGTATAACGAAATACAATTCACTCCTTGTAGATTTGCCTAAAAACATGCATCATTAAAGAATTTGCTTTATCGTTTATTTGAGTAGCTCATCATCCCTGTATTGAGAGAAGTAGCACGTAGCTGTCACCTACTATCCTTCTGTACATCATTTTGTTTTTACTGTGTCGCAGACATAGAGCAGCAAGAATATGTGATTGATGTCATTACATCATCTTTAGATTGAGTGTGAGGAGCCTTTTCATGTATTTCACTTCATTCTGGGTGTCTATCTGTGGTGGCTGTATCAAGTGTTAATTCATTTTTCCACCCTCCCTCACTGCTGTCAGATTCATTAAAGCTGAAGCGCTTTCCCTGGTTGACAGTAAAAGCCAGGTATGTGTGAAAGAAGAGTATGACATAAATAGATACTGCAAAAAAAAAGGACACTCATTAGATAACATAGTGGGTTTGTCTTGTGTGTTTGCTTTGGAGCCTACACTTCCTTGGGAATGAAGAGATGGAAACATGCTGGTGCAGCCTGGGTACCAAGGCTTGTGGTGGAAGGGAAGCTCCTGGCAGGCTGTGCACTGCAGCCAGCACTTCTAGAACTTAGGAGGTAACTCACACACGTCTCTGCTGCTGGCTAGCCCTTGCCTGAAGACGTCTGAATTTGGGCACCAGAAAAACTTAAATCTAAAGTGGAAATGGCAGGTTGATATAACTTCAGCCTGAGGTCATTGTAACTTCAGCTGACAGCCTGATGGTGGTGTGCAACTCAAGCAGTATGTGCTGAGAGTGCATTAGGTCAAGAGAATGAGGTAGAAAAACAAAACTAGAGCAGCTGATCTGGGAAAGAAAGTCTTCTTGAGCCCCTTAGGATCGGCTCTTCTGCATAAAGGTAATGATGGCAGATGTAAAGCCAGGCGGAATCTTGAAAGATGCAGTTGAAAGGCAAAAGAACTGGGGAAGTATCTGATATGAATTACATTATGTGTTATGAAGAATTCTCCATGAGAAGCAGCCAAAATCCCCTTCCTTTTGGTGTTTTCTGGATTAGGACAAAGGGATGGGACTACGAGATAAAAAATCAGCTGTTTTGGGTCATGGTTAGCTAAGTTTATCTACTTCAATGCAGAAGTCCTTAAGCTGCAAGAGGGAAAGCCATCACCCTTCTCCCCGTTATTAAAATCACTAAAGACTGAAAACCAACACTTGATAAAATTTATTTGAAGGAGGGCAAAATTACACTTTCTGCAAATCAGAAGAATAAGCATAGTATGAGGAGGAAGCAATTTCTTTTTTTAATGCACCTTCATGCCCACAAAAGAGGCACTTTAAGATATTGAATTGAGAAATAAAGAAAAATGGAAAAGAGAGAAGAAATCCCATCTAATGGAATTGGGAATCTTTCAAAAGTATTTTAACCAAAGATGGCATTGCAGACACTTTAAATCACTAATCACAAGCAGACCATTGCTGTACTAAAATAGGGATATAACAAAACAACCTTTTAGGGCTGTTTGGGCTTTTGGGTGTCTACTTCTGTATGTTAAATGGCTTGAATTCATTCTTCTTTTCTCTTTTCTTTTTTTTTTTTTTTTCTTTTCTTTTCTTTTCTTTTCTTTTCTTTTCTTTTCTTTTCTTTTCTTTTCTTCTCTTTTCTTTTCTTTTCTTTTCTTTTCTTCTCTTTTCTTCTCTTTTCTTTTCTTTTTTCTTTTCACTTTTCAGAGATTAGGAACTGAATTTTAGTATCACTGCAATATATAAAATTACTGGTATGTCCTCAGTTTTAAATTGAGGTAAATTACTCATTTTAAAATGAGTAATTTTTAACATGTAAATAAGAGAAGAGGTGAACAGGGATGTAATTCTGTAGACTAGAAATTTTTGCTTTAGCAAGGTATGCTCTTCATGTATTATTAGGACACAGTATGAAACGCACCATTGGAAAAAAACAGTGAAGTTTTTTGTTTAATATTTTATCTCTGACTTATGAGGAAGACTTTTTATAATGTATGAAAATATTAAAGTTAATTACAGTCTATAAAAAAAAGCATTGTGGGATGCATTGCATCTTTCACATAGAACACATTGTTTTCTGTCCCTTAGTAAGTATTTTATTTGTTCCAAATGATCCCATGATATTAATTTTTGATTTGGCAAGAATGATATAGATCAACAGTATGTACTAACATCTGGCCACATAGTGTAGCTGAATTAGTTGTGTGATAGCAGTAAGAGAAGAAAATGGCATAGAAATATACATAATTTTAGGCTCAAGGGCCCAGTATTCTTGTGTAATGCTGATTAAACAGACTGACAAAGCAGAAACATTTTAGGTATGGGAAAAAAACCATTAGTTCCAAAATAAAACTTACTGTAATTCAAGCAGTTGGTGCAAACAGAGGAAAATAGTGCTGCAAGCCCTGTGGGCAATCGAATCATGCTGTAAGGCTCATGATTTGGGTATTGTAGGATTGAAATAGAAGATTTGAAGAGAAATTACAGAAGCAAGTCCTTCACAAATAGAAGCATTCTACATACCACAGAACATAGAAATAGAACAATGACAGAAGTGCAGCTTCATCAGTTATTGCATCTATATCAGATGAGTCACCAAATTGCTTCTAAAACCTGGGGTAACAGTTGATATCTATTCTTGGGGAACATTTAATTTCTAGCAGGTTGCTGAAGGGCAATTTATAAGTTCACAGAAAAGTACATATGCATTAATTTCCTTATGATACTAGGGAAATGTATTTTTTAGCTAAATATAAATTCCTCATCCTTCTTTCCCTGCTACCCATAATATTTAAGAAGTTGAAAATGTTTTTCCTTGTAAATAACTGTCCTCATGTCTGTATCATGATGGCTACATGTACGGGCCAGGAAAAACAGATGAAAAAACATTGTTGATGGATCTGAGGGTAATTTTAAGCTACAGAGTTAGCTCTTGGCTTCTGAGATACCTTGCTGTGGTATCTCAAAATGGCAGGCAAGCAAGAGGTGTTCTTTTGCACAGAGGCTTACTTCCACTATTTCCTCATTTCTTACAAGGCCGGTGTCAGAACTTGCTTTGAAAGCACTGCTTGTTTATTTTTTCATGGTGAGTACTACAATTTCTGAAGTATGTTTGACTCTATAATGAACTGGAAAGAGGATTTTTCTTAACCTGTAGCCTGATTTAGAAGTGCGTAAGTACTGACATTTAGCCACTTGTTAATCTTTTGTTGTACAGTATGAACAGTACAAATGTGATTCTGCCTGCTCAGAACTGAAAAGGTATGTCCAACATTAGCAGTGCTAGATTTTCATAGACAGTATTTCTGGGAAGAGATGTCAGGAAGAAGTCTTGACAGCATTACAAGTTATAAAAATAATTTGCATTACTTTAATATTGCTGCAAAGTTACCTGTTGCTATATCAGCACATTTCCTCAAAATTCTTTGTACTTATTTTAATCTTTTTATCTCCTATTCTTTACTGATTTATTTTCACCTTGACTTCTCTTTCATCAAATTTGCACATTTCTATATAAAAATCAGAAATGCCTTATCTGTTTAAACAGGTATTGGGATAAAGTGTTTCATGGAAGTCTCAAAGGCATATACGACTTTTTCAGTTTATGATCATCCTAACATATTTATGAATAGACAACCAACTTTTTTTCTTTCCTATGCCCTGTGAGGATGAAGTCCATTAAGGATAATGGATTGATGCTATCATGATATAATAATCAAATATCAATACATTTTTCAAGCCTCAAGCTTGCTTTACAAATTCCTCGTTTTAGCATTTAACATGATGTGCATACCTGTATTACTAATAAAAATAATTTCATTGCTGAATTAGTGTAATCTACAGAATAACAAACAGTCGTGAAAATAATTAAAAGAAAAGCAGTAGGCCCAGCTTCAGGGAAGCAATTATTTACTGTGACTTTCCTTTCAACTTTTGTCATGTGTGGTTTTCACAAGGTTTCTTTTTGTGCAGTTGCCATAATAACAGCATGTATGTTGTTGGAAACCTCAGGCTGTATTTGTCACAGGCACACCATGCAAGTAGGAAAATTGTACTTAAGCCGTGCTGTAGTACAGCATGCCTTGGTTCATTTATCTGGATTCAGGTAGCTGAGGGTGGTTCAGCATGTTTTCTGTTAGTATAAAATTTACTTCCGTGTCACGTTTGATGGATCATTAATTACTCTTGTCAGGTAGAAGCAAATGGTTTTGTAGTGTAAGTCCTGCAACAGGTTTTGTAGGATGTAGAGTTATTGCTGAGCTTATGTGGAATAGAACTAAAATAAGTCTGGTTTTGGCTTGCTTTTATACCTTTTAACATAATTTTCAATGTTTCTCACTGTGCTTTATTTGCCTTGTTGCTCATGTTTCATAAAATACTACATACCATGTGTGACATGCTTAAATTGGTTTTGCTACAAGTAAACCAGTGCCTTGGGTATCAAATACTCTGATCCTATTCTTCATTTGCATTATCAAGGTGAAGTTTCATGTATTTACTTGAAAGGAAAATTTCAGTTTTGAAATTGAAAAGTGAAATGAACATCATGGCTACTTAACAATTTCTGATTTAAGAGATAATTTTTAAATACTTGGTCAGTGTCTTGCATACATGGAATCACGTTTCTATTGCCTTACATCCTAACTACACCATGTTACTTTGCAGAATGTGTTTTCTACAGTTTCTGAAAATAAGTCTTTTTTTTGTCATGACATGAGTTGAACACTCAGATACCGAGATTCATTAAATAACTAGTTAATTTAAAAAATAATTTCTGAGTCCTCACTGAAAGCTCAACAGTTGTAAGCATTTTTTTTCTACAGAACCTTCTTTAAACATTTGCATGCACAGATGAGACAGGCATGCTTCAAACAGAGAATTAATCTGGAGAATTAATTCAACAGGTTTTAAAATCATATTGATTTTGTTTGTTTACCTGTTTCAAGCAGTATTTTTTCTTCAACAACTTTGACATCAACATTAATATTTCATATGACTTTTGTCTCAGACAAAAATGTTGGGGAAAAAACAAATCCAATGCCCAAGTTTCATACAGATTTAATTGCTGGAAACTGCTATTAAAAGAATCTGTGAAAAGTTTTGCATAATTTTGTTCCAATAATAAAGACTGGTTGTTTTTTTACCTTCGTCTCCCTCTGCCATGTGTAACACTTCTGAAATTGGGGAAAGACAAAAGGGTTTATGGTAGATATTCCTATGCTCTGACCCTAGTTATTAATTCCTCTGATATTCCTCCCTAATTTGGTTCAGGATCTGATTGTTCGAGGTAAAATCCAACTTTGCTGCTGTGTTTCCTTCATTGTAGCTGATCTGTGGCTGTGCTCATACTAGTCTGTTGCCCATCAGTATTTTGGAGATGCCCATGCATCTGTATATCTCGCAGGCAATAAGGAATCTGATAATTGCAGAGAAGGAACTGGGTTTATGCTGGATGCCAGGAAACAAACTAAAGAGTAGGAAAACCATTACAGAGAATAAAACTTAGTTTATATTTGCTCCTAAATCTAGTGTTTAATTAGACTGCTTGATGAAGAAAGTATCAGCTATTAAATATCCCTGAAATTCTGTGTTGATAAATTTTTTCACATAAAACCCAGCAGTTTTGCCCAGTTGGCTATATTGTTTCCTAAACCTGTTGAATGATTTCACAGTTGAAAGCTTTTCGGCATGGCAGTTCTTCTCCAGAAATGGCATGTTGTTCTGTGCTGGTCAGCTGAGGTGAGAATGGCTACTGGAAAAAGTGCTTCAGGGTGTCAGCAAGCCACAAATAGTTTTCTAAAATACCTATGACTGTGCCATAGCGTGCAAAAGAAAGATGCCTTTAATTTTGTGTGAAAGCACAGAATTTATACCTGGCTTGACTAGAAAAGCACAGAAAGAAAAAGGCAACTGAACACCACAGAGAGATGCAAACCCTGCTGAGAGGGGAGAGTCGAGTACTTCTTTTCTATGAAGTGTGTAAGCTTATACATGTTACTGAGCCTGCCCACATTTTCTTGCATAATACTTTCCACCTCCTTGCATGACTTAACTCAGAATATAGTACAGGCAGGGTCAATGAGGGTGAACCAAAAGCTCTGGTCATGAGGCTAAAAGGTGACCTTGTTATGCTATGATGTCAAATCTCAGCTGAGGCCTCCTGAGAGATCCTTGAGTCGTGAGCACAAATACTAAAATATTAGAAAAATAAGAGACTGTTTAAATAAGAAAAATGTGATGATGAAATCAAGCCTTCAAAAAATGTTATGTATGCGTTGCTAATACCTCAGAATGCTTTCCTGTTTTGTTCATGGCAGTTTTTTTTCTTTTTTATGAGTAGATTCAACTTTGCACAGAAAAATGCTAATCTGCTCCTCTTTCTGTATGTGTCTTTCAAACAAGGACTTGCTCAAGCTGCAGAATGCAAACAGGCACTAGCTTGACTAGTGCTGAATATGTGGACTTTGCATGTATGGTTTCAGCTAAGTGATGTGTAACATGAAAGCCAGCATTAATTTCAATTTTTCCAGTCATTCAGTACATTTCAGGATGAATGTGAAACTGGACTTTTTTTACAGATTTCTTCTTTCATTTGCAATAAATAAAAGGAAAAGGTGCTTGCTATGTTACCATTCCAGATTTTCAAAATCAAGATGTCATATTTTTCCAGTAGAACAACTTGAATATTGGATTTCCACATGACCCACTGAAGATGAAATCTATTTTGTTCAGAATAATCAAGAATATATATTTCTTTGCCTAGGAAAAATAACGTGGGATGAACTGCAGAGTGACTGTTGCTAGCATACAATCAAATTAACACCGCTACTAGGCTTCACTCACTTGCAATTAAAAGTGTGATTGGCATTGAAATTACCAAGTTTTTACTGAAGACAAAGGGGAATGTTTTTTCAAAGACTAAAGTACTGGCTTTAATCTGTAATGGTTTCACATATCACTAAAAGTTCTCACCTGAAATGTTGGCTTTAATGCTTTTTGTCTCTTTTTCAGCTAAACCCAGACTTGTTTACCCTGCAAAGTATATGCATCTATAAATCTTGAATTGAGTGTACTAGACCAAATAAGAAAGTTGCATTAAAAAATACAGGAGTTTTATGATTTTGGGGCGGCTGGGGGTGAAGTTTGTATGCTTTTTGTAGCTTTTATTTTATTTTATTTTATTTTATTTTATCTGATTTCATTTGGAAGAGAGAAAGCAGTTTCTGAAATAACCTTTTCTCCATTGAGGTAAGGTTATTTGTATAAACAAACCATTGATGGCTTTTCATGAATAAGGGAAAATAAATACATTACAAAAATGTGAATTTTGGGATTCCCCACTACCACTCTCATTTTGGAAAGTTTTCTGCAGATACTATTTTTTTTATGTTTCCCTTGATTGTTCAAGAGAAACTTCATTGTCTTACAGCATTCTGAACACATAGATTCCCCTGCCTACCTGCAGACAGCCTGCCTGTTGTTTTTTAATCTTTGACACCACTCTGGTGGCAGTGCCACAGCAATAAATGCTTTAAAAATGCAGATAAATTAAGTAAGCTTTGACAGTGATCTGTGCAAAAGGCAGCTTCAAAGGGCAAAAAATAATACAGACCTTGCATTGAGTAGAATACATAGGCTCCCACACCTAAAACTGAATGAGGAAAGAAGAAGCTGATAGACAATACATTCTATAACAGCCCCCCTCATCACTGAATTCCCACAATGGCCAAAACAAAGATAACACCACCAATTACATATATATATATATATACAATATATATATACACTTAAACTGTGAGGTTTTCACAGTTGGGGAAAATGGTCTTTTTTGTTATTTGCATTGGAGACGTGTATTTAACCAGATCTCATAATCTCATCATCCTTTAATTCACTACAATAAAGTTTGGATACAGAAAGGAGTATAAGTTTTATATGTAAGCTTGGTATATGTTTCATACATACATGGTAATAAAAATAAAAATACATGTAAACTCTAGTAATCAAAACTTCAAAAAATTGCTGTGAGGGTCCTTAAATTTTTTTTCCTAGTTGACTTACAGGGCTAAAGTTCTTCTAGCATGGTCAGAAATGCCCCAGCTTTAATTATACTGGATGTCTTGCTCCTGTTGGGTCTATTACATAAAGAATGAGGTCATTGTTTAAGTCAGGACTGTTCTGCATTTTAGAGACTACCTGCCTAATAGGGAGCCAAGACACCGTTGGATTTTTTAAGACACTGGTACTTCTTTTTTAGGCACTTGCACAATAATTAGGACATTTCTTAATGTTTGCTTTCTATGCAAGAAGATTCTAGCCAGTATCTTTTCCCTTTCTGTAGCAGTGGGAGTTGCCCGGTAGCCCACAGCGTCAGCTTCCTAAGATCTGGATGGTACAGGTCTCACTGCGCTAGGCAAAGCTCTTGACCCACTAGGTGGTCTGTGCAGAAAGGCAGAGGCAAGAAGGAAGAGGAGGCTCCAGTATAGCATCCAAGGCCGTTTATTGCCCTCAGGGGAACCAGGGACTGAAAAGCTCCAAACAGGCAGTTACACAGGATTTTAAAGGAAGGTGGGGCAAGGGGCAGGAACAACTTCAGGGCCAATAGAAGAAGTGAAGGGGAGGGGTCACAGGCGGGGCTGTACACAGCTACCCAATGAGAGCAAGCTTGGGGAGGGGAGAAATTCAAAGGGACCAATGGGACATTGAGGGGTGAAGAGCTTTCTAGAAAAGGGGAGGAGAAAGGGGTGGTATATATGGAGGATTGACAAACTGAGCAGGGCATATACAATGCTAAAAGGGGAGGGGAAACAACAATCTGATTGACAACATTTTAATTTGGGACAAATCATGTATGGGAAAAAAGAGGACTTCGCAACACCTTTCAGGAGAGAATTTTAATTCTGAGACTATTCAGGAGGACATTCTCAGTTGATCTTGATAAAATTGTTCTATTTTGAAGAAAATACTCTCATATTCCTTGGCTGCTGAAAATACAAGTACTAGCAAAATGTACCCTGAGCAGGAAAAATTGCCGCTTTGGAGGATATGTAGACTTTAAGTTTTCTTGAAGGGACTGCCTTTCCTCTACAGGTGTTAGACAACTGCAGCCAACAAGCTTGCAAAGGTCTTGAGCCTAAATGTTTTGTTTGGAATACAAATGGATGTATACATGTTATTAAGGTCTTTGTTAAATTGATACATGAAAGTCTTGCCTAAAAGTACAAGAAAAGTTTGATGCAGAATGAGAGAATGGGTCCAGGTCACCAGAAACCTAAGTCATTGCCTTGAGTGGAAGACTGTGCTTATATGTTAGGTACAGTTAAAAATAGTCAGGTGTATACTTAATATTATTGGTACACTCACAAGTACAGATGATGAGAAATTCATATTAAGATGAAAGAAAAAATGAAGTGAAATTTATGAAAAAGCAAGAATTTTCAAAAAAGGAGGAATTAAATGTGTCAGTCAACTTGATACAAACTAATCAACTCATACTGGAGTGTAATTATGTTACAAACAGAAAGAAAGCTGATGTACACCTTCAAAGACTCAGTACATCTCTCTGCTCCGTGTTTCCTGTGCTGGGTACATCAGCCTATTAATAAAATAAACATTGTTTTTCAGAAAGGCTGCATATTTTTCACTTTCAGCTACTCAGCATTGATATCCAGATAAAACAAAAATCTACGACCAATTATTATATTTAAATTTATCTTTATGCACATTCTTCTGTGAGGTGTAATATTCTGGAATGGAGGTAATAATTCTATTTTGGATAATGATTTGTTAGTAAAATACATCTTTCTTTGTCATTGATATGGATAAAGACTCCATCTCAAATTGTATGGGAGCCATTTTATGTCAGTCCCGTGATGCAAATATGCCCTAGAGCCATCTTTGCTGTGCTTAAATAAGCACTTTATTTCAAGTGCTTTATTGGCAATTACCAATGATTCTGTAGTTACTTGGCAGCAAATGGCAGTGTGATACTGCATTATTTTACATCAGAGCAGGTATGTAGGATATATTATAGTGAATAAACCATCACTTTGCTCTGTTAACAGACGAAAAAATTCTTAAAGTAAGGTGTAGCTATGCATAACTTCATCATAAAGACTTGTAGATATATTGGGTATGTGAAATACATAATGATAAGTTTGGGGGTTTTTTCTTATGTGATTGTGAGAGGCCTGAGTACAACCATTTTGTTTAGCTTGACATAAGCTAAACAAAAAGGTTGTACTCAGGCCTCTCACAATGTTGACATAACATCATTACTATGGCTAAGTAATTTTCACAATTTTGAATGATTTTTGACATTATATAATCATTATTGACAAAGGATATTGTCCTATTTCACTGTCTTAGGTTTTTAGAGAAAGATACTGTTTATAAAGATTTTCTTTCAAACTGCATTAACTTGTAAATATGTTTTTATCATAATCATCAAAAAAACATGACACTAAATAATTCCACAGTATTTGCATTAACTTATTTTCCAATGAACCTTGGAGGCATTCCTCATGCAGAAACCAAAATACAGTGAATTTCAGTGAATGATATAAAAGTGTTGACGAGGTTGACCATGGGTGATTCAAGGCTCAGATAATGGACAGAATAGCCTTTTACAACACTGACTTAGAAGCAACCCATAGCAATGAGAAATGCAGACAGATGTAGTATTTTCTTCTAGAAGGTGTTTTTTTCTTGATATTTAAGAAATCAGGATATAACGCAGTACTTGTGCTCGAGGCACGAGCTCTGGCGTGCCCCAGGTCAGAGAGAGCCCAGCTGCGTTACTTCTGTGCGTCGCTGAAGCGACTTCGGCATCAGGAAAAGAGCTGCTGGCTGGGCTAGCTCGCTGGCTTCTCTGCAGAGGGAACACGGCAGGAGCCGATGGAATCGGCTCACATTAGCTCAGAGACAAAGAAGAGAGAGGCTGTTCTGGTCTGACTCCTAACAGGTTTATTGTTAGAAGTTTCACAACCCGAACAAGCTCGGAAGGGATGGAATGCAATGGGATCCTCCCCCGAGGCTTGTCCTCAGTGTTATAGAGCGTTTGAAAACCGCGGTGAAAGGGGAAAACAACCAATGAGTTACAAGCCAGGGGGAGGATACAATTTAACAAGAACCACTGAGGGAAACGGAGAGGCGGGAGTTGTAACAGAGAACCAGTGAACAACCAAGTAACCGGGAATTTTCCCGAACCGGGGGAGGCGGCTTGGACTTGGGCACTGCCCAGGGGGTGCGGCTTAGGCTTCTGAGCCGCCCCTCAACCCACCCTCTGAGTCTGCTCTTTGGGAAACTTGATCCAGGGGAGGGGCTGGGATCGATTGGCTTCACGCTGCCCCAGCCCCGCAGTGGGATGGGTCACAACAACAAGGAGAAACGAGAGCTTTTTTAAAAAAACCAATTTATATTAGGTGATCAGGCCACTGGTCTGAAACACGTCTGCTTAGCATGAATTAATGAGTAATCACTCAGTCTTAACCTTGAATCTACTGAAGCATCGCTTTAGCTTTACATGAAATTTTATCCTATGTGCCTCAAAGGAGGTGACTGCTTTGTTTTATATATTTTTTTCCTGGATCACAGAAGGCATGCAACTTCAGATGACAGGAGTGCTGGTTTGATTGGTTTTGTATTTATGTTTTCTTACAGGGCTTCTGATCACAATTTTGGTCAAGTACTCTTACTAAGAACTATATTGTAGGTCTGGTTTTGGCTTTTCTAAAAGTACAAATTCAGTATAACAGAACAAATATTCTAAGTGCATTCTATTTTATATCTAAGAACACTTCAATTATTAGAGTACTTCTTCTGTTTAAAAACGTTTACTCTTTGTTTTTGTGGGACAACCTTCCAGATCAGAAATAATTTTCAAATCCAAATGAAGTTCAAGGGAGCTTTTTTTTTAACTTCAGTGAGCACTCATGTTTTATTTTGAAGGAGGTAGATACATAAACATCCACTTGTTAGAAACCACCACCTACCTGCATGTTCAAATGTGGGGTGTGAAAAGTGTCAACAGTACTTAAAAGTTCACCATCATTCAAAATCAGATTTTTGCATTACATCTTATTGCTCTTCTGCTCTGCTTATACTGGTGTGTAAGGTATGGAATCCCCACTCTGTCTTTTCTAGAAATAACACTGAAGAAGTCTGTATTAGAAAACATTTTATTCACTTACATTCAGAATTTGTACATCATGTTTACATTTCTATTTTTTTTCCTTTTAATAGTTATAAAAAAATCTATGAACTGGCATATGAAAAAATAGTTTTATTTAGGGATGGTGCTAGAAAAAGGTGATGGTTTTCTTTTGATTGGTGGAAATTAAACAGTACTTTGTGTTAATTTATCATTTAAAATATTCTCAGCTATCATGGGTAGTAATAATACCTATTTTGTTATGCATATTGACTGGGAATGTATGCAAGAATACAGCTAACCCTCAAAGCAGGTTTGGGTCTGATGCAGAACAGATAGAAGCTAGAGCCAATTGAAAGACTCATAAATAGCCAGAGCTAGATGACATCTCATGCACTCCCACCTCAAAATCCTGTTTTGTTTTGCAGAGGAGTTACTGCTTTACTCACATTTTGAAGGTGAAAACAACACTCTTTACTTCATCTTTTTGCTCTCTGACATTTTCTCTGGAAATCTGAACAGGTGCATTCTGTTACTGTCCTTTTTCACTTCCTAAAAATTCAAGATTTATCAGTGCTTCATCTTTTAACAGGCATCTTTATTATGCAGGGGCCAATCACACTTTTTCCTACAAAAGCCAAATGAAAAACTCTGTGCATTGAAATTTCATTCCATAGGTGCTATCATCTACATGCTTTTTACCATTTCCTGAGATGCACAGGCAGAAACCCTCAAATATGTTTTTCCATCACATGCTTCTTTCATCATATAAAGGGTGTAATAAATGCATGTGGTGTTTTACAGACATGGTTTTTGGATGACTAAGTTATATTAGGGAAAAAGGAAAGAAACAACCCATGCTTTTTCTACACATAAAAGCCATACAGATTTATTTGGGCCTCATTCGGGCAGAGTTTGTTTTACACAATGGTTCTTTTCTCATATAAACATTTTGTTGACTGATGAATCTCACAATGCTTAACTTCAAGGGAAGAAAAGAAAAAGGACAGACACAAATTCCATGTTTAATATTCAAATTGTAAAATGTCACGAAAATGGAATAATAATGCTAAGATTGAATAGCAAATAGGTATTATGCTTGAATCAGATTACAACAATAACAACTTCCCCACAGGAACACCTCATAGTGTATCTAGTAATATTTTGAGAGGTAAGAGAAGTATTGAAAAATCTGTTTGGAGAAGAATCTGCAAAGAAACAAAGTTGTAGTTAAACCCAGTCATCCCAGAAGGTAGTGATTGTTTCATCTGCAGCTATTGACTGAGAAAGGATCTAGCTAAATAAAACTTGAATGGAGTTCAAATCCATTTATTCCCCTTTGAAGTCAGTTGGGCTGTATGTGAAAGTTTATGTATAGGAAGTGTATGCATAGTCTATGCATACTTATGCATAGGCAGATAATAGTTTAAGACTTCCATGAAAATAAGTAAAAGAGATGTCTTTAAAGACTTTAGCAAAACACATAAACTCCAGAGTTGTTTTGTACACAAAGAAGAGTATTATTGTCTTGAAGACTGAAAGTGGTCTTCAGGGGACTGTAATGCTTAGGCTCTGAATCCCAGCATTGTATTGCTTTCTCAAGGAAAAACCTCGAGATTTACACAACTCCACTGCCACTTCTTTTTCTTGTTATCAAGACAAAATGAATAGGTGTGTGGAGTGTGCTGTACGTGTTTTTATGTGTTACAAATAATTTTGTATATAGAAAGTTTGGCTAAACTCTTATGAGTCCATTGGCCTTCAGTAGAACTCATGAACAACCAAACGTGTATCATGAACAACCAAACGTGTATATATCTGCTTTTTACAAGGAAAAACACAACTCAGTGTTTTGCCTCTGAACTGATGAAACTTCTGTCCTGAAAGGGACAGTAGACTCATTTCTTATATTGATGTGCTCATTGCCCTACAGTGGATATGGTTTGCTCTTGATTTATTAAGCTTCCAGATAAATGTAGCTTAACTAGTGTCTTCTGTGAACATTTTTTCCTGTGCCCTTTTGCTAATTGGGAGGATGCAAATGCCACAGAGATCTTTTTATTTCTTGTCTCATTTGATATATATTTTTGTAAACTCTACTACTGTTTCTACATAGCTATTATAGTCAATTTTTGAGGATTTTAATTCTATTCTAGATACTCAAGAATGAGAATAAGGAGTGTTATGTTATCTCAGTTTGCAGAAAAATAATCTGAAGTGTAAAGCTTTTCTTGTGATGATGCAGAAATGTAAAAGCTGATGCTTGTGAGTCTGTTTACATAGGTATGACTTTGGCAAAGAGGGGTTATGTAGAGCAAACCATTTTGGTACATGGGAGAAGTTTCACAGTTAAGAGTCCAGCATAACTCAACAACAATGAATCTTGTAGTGGATTTATCAGGTTGCTTTTGAGCAATGAAGCAATGCTACTCCATATTCTCTGTCAAGCAAAATGAGAAATTTGCTAGCTAAAACACAGCTAATGCATTAGCAGGTTCATATCCTGTAACTAACAGGCTGTTGCACTTCAGGGCTTCATCTTTCAGGTCTACCTTTTGGGTCTGCAACCCAGGCAGTAGCCTGTTTTGATTGTGCATAGTAAGAAAAAGAGTTCCTGTTAACGTTTGAAAGGAGCACTTTCCTACCAGCCTGAGATAGCTGGTCAAAAAGCTTATGTTCCAAAAGGCTTATGTTTCTCATTGTAAATGAAATGGAAAATAGATGGTATCAACTTAAATCAATGGTGCTGGGAATAAATGGAAAATCTATAATGGGAAATTTAAATATGGAAAATATGACCAAAAAATCAGGAAAAAATCGATTTCTAGGTTCTTCAGAAATTCTTGATGTCAGCATGAAAAGGGAGGGTTTTCAGAAAGATCTAGCACTTCTCATACATCCTTCAGTGGTTGGTCATCTCTTTGAGTGTATTGACAAGCACCAAACAACTTTTCAGTGCCATTGTGCCAGAGCAGAACCATGGCTTTCATGCATATATTCTGGGTATTCTATGAGGAGTTAGTAAATGGCAGAGTAAAAACATTGCAAATTATACATGTATAAACAATATGATTTACATAAAACCCTTGATAAATTCTAAAGCCTCTTGAAAATTAGTTGAAGGTTGTTTTTGCTGTAGCATTGTAGAACTGTTCTCTAAGAGGTGCAGCAGTGTGTTGTACTCTTTGGGTGTTGTGTACTTTCTGTGTTAGGAAAAAGTGTGCTCTTTAATAATCAAGAGAGGTTTTTTGATCTCCCCATGTTCAATTTCTTACAATGGGTGGAGGAGTACGTGTCAGAATTTGATCAAACCATCTTGGTCTTTAAAGTTGTTTTGTATATATATCAGCAGGTCATCTCATTAACACTTGGACAAAGTACATAGTAAGTTTGTAATTAAACATCCTCTTCCTTCCCATGGAAATCAAATACAATCATAGCTTCTTCCTTCCCTGTATTTATTTATGTTATAATATTGCCACTACCTAAATTATATTAGTTTTGGTACATACTTCAAATGAATATTTTTATCATCGTGTTGCAGACTGGACAAATAAACATCATATGTGTACTTATTTTGTGTAGCACCATGCCATGATACTCAAACAGAGCCAAGTTGCATCAATGGGATACTGAGCTAACGCAGCTTTTCTGTTTCTACTAGCCATATTCAGTCATCAAGAGACGGCAAGTGTATCTGGTATCTGTGTATACTACACTGTCCCATGTAAATGTATGCCTCCCCATTTGTGTAGCAGTTTGCTCAAAGTTGTCGGTTATTAAATAGGAGTAGACTTTCTTTTATGATCTCTTACCAGCATAAATGTCAGCATAAGACAGGCTGAAAGTTGAGTGGGCTGGACATAGCTGTTAACTTCGATGATAGGTGGTTAGAGAAGTTAGATTCCCCTGCACAGTCCTCAAGGTGCTATTACCATCTGATTTCTGCGCTGAAGAAATGGCAACTGCATCTTCAGGGATGGCTCCCAGTTGGTCCCAAGCATGAGCACCATGTTAGCATACCTGTGTGATTATCTATTTGCCAGGAACTGGAAACAGTTGGAGAGGGGAACATACCTTCCTGTCACGTGTTGCTTTTTCAGAGCCATGGCTATCACTGGTCATGAAACGAAAATTAATGAAAATTAGTGTCTCTGGCTTGAAAAAACTTTCAGTTAGACATCTCTGTGAGGAAAATGTTGACGTTGTACAATTCTTCCACTTTGATTTGCAAAGCCACATTGATTTAGTACTAAAAATGCTTTTCTTTCTTTCCTGTTTTTCTTTCTTTCTTTCCTTATTTCCTTCTTTCCTCCTTTTCTTCTTTCTTTTTTTTTCTTTCTTTTTCTTTCTTTTTCTTTCTTTTTTCTTTTCTTTTCTTTCTTTCTTTTTTTCTTTCTTTCTTTTTTCTTTCTTTCTTTTTTCTTTCTTTCTTTTCTTTCTTTCTTTTCTTTCTTTTCTTCTTTCTTTTCTTTTTCTTTCTTTCTTTCTTTCTTTCTTTTTTCTTCTTTCTTCTTTCTTTCTTTTTCTTTCTTTCTTTCTTTCTTTCTTTCTTTCTTTCTTTCTTTCTTTTTCTTTCTTTCTTTCTTCTTTCTTTCTTTCTTTCTTTCTTTTTCTTTCTTTCTTTCTTCCTTTCTTCCTTTCCTTCCTTGCTTTCTTGCTTTCCTGCTTTCTTGCTTTCTTGCTTCTTCCTGCCTTCCTTCCTCTCTTGCTGCTAACCAAATATGTAACCTAATATGTTTTAGTAATTCCAGAACAACTTTTGGATTAATCTACTTTTTGGCTATGTTTTGTTTGGAATCAGTGGCTCACATTTTAACTTTCACTGGCAGAAAGAGGTCACACATTAAGCCTTTACAGGCACAGCTGAATCAATTGGATTTTTCAGTTTCAATTATCTGTATGTTTTTAGTTTTATTTTATACAAATAGATGGCATACTTCCTCTACTCTAATACAACTTTTAAAATCTGTATTAACTGAACAGCTTCTTATGACCTAACTCCTGGGGAGGTTTTTAAACTGGGTACTCAGAATAGCAGAAATTTTGCTGCTTTTTCAAGATGCAGTGGTCCCCAAGTAATTTCTTTTTTAAAAGATATTTTCCTCATTGTAAATTTTGGTAGTTCTGCCCTTTTCATTTTTGCCTGATTTACTTATATTTCTATAAAGTACATAAGATAACTGTAGCTTTGCTAAAAGATGATTTATAATTCATTAGCTTTCCCAGTTCACACTTCTAAAAGACTATGTCATCAGAAGCATTCCTAAGTTTGCCCATTTTACTAGTAATAGAGAAAAATTTCTTAAACTAGTAACAATTTCCACACTGGCCGGAATAAATGAAATGTGACCCCTGTATAAACTTTTGCAATCTGGAGTTGTTTTCCAGCCTTGGCCTGTTATATATTCCCCGTCATATGCTCTTAGGAAAAAAATCCAGATCAGTTTACTTCCTATTATATAATCTAAGTAGTTGTCACTGAGGCTTAAGCATTAGTAACTATTTCCACCCATGGGAGTCATGTGTTGCACGAGAATAGAAGAAAAATATTTTCCCAGTATGTGTGAGATGATTCTTTCAGGCCGGGATTTAGACAAGTGGTGGGACATATACAAAAAACCCACTGGGCCATAATGCTGGAGCAGAGAAGACAGCCAAGGGTCGGGTTCTAAGTGCAAGAGTCCAGAGTAACTTTCATAAAATTTACAGGAATTAATGTCAGCAGAATTTCAATTGGAATCTATTGAATCTTCCTAATGTCAAATAATCAGCTCACAGATGAATGTGAATATTATCTTCAGCAATAAATGAATTAAATATTTCCACCTCCAAATTACATGTTTATGTAAAAAGATGCAAATTTAGATTTTGAAAATATTAGGTGCAGCCTAAGTATAGGTTAGCTTTTCCCATAACTGATATTTTTTCCTGCAACTTAGTATTGAGAGAATGGTATTAAAATGAGTATCTGTTATTATTGATAATGGAAAATCTGCTGCTTTAGAAAGATTTTGCTGTTTATTTATCAAAAAAATGTGCAACAGCTGTGCAGACAACTCCATTAACACTGACTTGAAACCTTAGTTCTTCCATTTATAAAATATTACAAATGCATGAATATATAACCTTGCTTCCAAACATCAGAACTCTTCAAAATATATATCAAGCATACCATTCCAAATTTACATGACTTCTGTTATTCTGGGAAGTCTTCTTTTTAAAACATTTATTCAGTGTGAGTTTTGGGGAAGATGAGTGTGCTGATGTAGTTGAAAGGCTAATATTACCAAAAAAATGTTCAATATTGGTGTAAAAAGAGTTAAAATACCAAGGATCTGTAAGTTTTAAAGCTGGTAACTACCATACTTAAATATGAGGGAGTAGTGCTAGAATTTGAGAGATGGTACAAGTGGTTAGAAATTAATTAATAAGTTTATCAATACTGTTGCAGTGTAGGGAGCTAAGACTTTGACTTATAAAGGAAAGTTTAGCTAAGCTTATTAAAACTAGTTCTTTAATGGCAGAAGAAAGTTCTGGGTTGCATTTTGTTGAAAGGTTGATTAGTTTGGTGGTTTGTTTTTTTTTCAGGTCTGCAGAATTTTTTATCAACTTCAATCAACTTATTGTTATATCTGATTAATTCTTCAGACTGGATCACTGGCATTTTAAATTTAGCCATCAACAGTTCATTTCAGTGTGCTTCAATTTGAGTGGAGTGACAACCTCTTTAGGTTAGATATTCTATTGACTGTGTTTTCGCAGTAATTAAAACAGAACTGTAATCACTTCAGTTGGAATTCATTTCACTTAACTCTAGTCGTCTAGGTATTGAGTTATCCAGAGTAAGCCAGTCATATAGGTTTCCCTTAAAATCAATGAGAAAAGGTAATAAAAGAAGACATGATGAATGGAAGTCCAACTCGTGACTGTGACTGTGAATACAGATAATGGTTTCCCAGGAGAATGTGGCAGCACAACAAAAGAAGTTTAAAATAAAAAACAACTAAAAAACCAAACCCACCAACAAAAATCAAATTAATTATAAATACTGCATTAATATTAGTTTTGACAAATTACATTAGTCATCTCACTACTGACTCAGCAATGCTGCAGATCTGATTTCAGTGATGTAACAGTTCTAATATATTTAGAATATAATTTTCTCAGATGGAAGTTCCAGTACTGTAAAAAACTCACTTTAGTTACTGACTTAGTAATAGCTTTGGCCTTAGTGCAAATGGAATTTTAATTACACTAACAGCATAATTTATATGTTTTTGCTTTTTATAGGGCTGTATCTTATAAGACTCACTTCTGTGTTAGTAACTGTATTTTGAGTCCTCTAAGAGGAAGAAAGAAATTAGATTATGTGCCTTTATTTCAGTCTTCTTTGTAAAAGTGAACTAGACCTCTACATATACTCTGCACTGGTGTGGCCTCAGCTGGAATATTGTGTGAAGTATTGATCACCACAATATAAAAAAGACATTAAACTATTAGAGAGCCAAAGGAGGGTAACAAAGATGGTGAAGGGCCTTGAGGGCAAGCTGTGTGAGGAGTGGCCGAGGTCACTTGGTCTGTTCAGCCTGGAGAAGAGGAGACTGAGGAGTGACCTCATTGCAGTTACAACTTCCTTGTGAGGAAGAGGAGGGGCAGGCACTGATCTCTTCTCTGTGGTGCTCAGTGACAGACAGAGGGAAGGGCCTGAAGTTGTTTCAGGGGATGTTTTGGTTGGATATTAGAAAAAACATTCTTCGCCCTCATGGTGGTTGGGCACTGGAACAGACTCCCTGGGGAAGTGGTTGCAGCACCAGCCTGACAGAGTTCAAGAAACGTTTGCACAATTCTCTAAGGTGCATGGTGTGACTCTTGGAGTATCCCGTGCAGGGGTAAGAGTTGGACTCAGTGATCCTTGTGGGTCCCTTCCAACTCAGCATATTCTGTGATTCTGTGAATATTCCCACAGCCATCAGGAACTCACATCTGTAATCATCCTTGTATAGCTCAGCAAACAGTTTTTGATTTAACATCCAATTATCTGCCCAGTTGATGCTGTCCCTAAGAATCAGTCCATTAAAATGCTAGACCCTAAGAAAAAAGAGTTATGGGGATTGTTCATTTAATTTTATCTTACATCATGAGCCTCTCACTCTTCTCTGCTTCCCTCCATGAAGCCTGCCTCTGCCAACCTCCTAGACAATTGGAACAGTGATATGAATATGTCTGCCCTGGATGTGTGAGGGGCTCTTACTTTCCCACACTGCTTCAAACACTTGTTTTGTTACTGCTGCAGTGGGATGACAAGTACACTGCACTGCACTGATTCTTAACTGTAAATAACTCCATATTTGTTTCATAAATATGAATATTTAGAACTAGTTCCTTCATCTTTTCTTCAAGAAAAAAAAAAGGTTTTTTTCTCAATAAGATGGAGCTTTAGACTTAAAATACCTGTAGATATATTTTTTATAATGTTGGATATTGTGCTGTTAAAGAATGAAGTGAAATAGGCTTTAAGTAAGAATGGTGATTTTTGGGATTATTTTTGTTTAGACTTTTAGCAAGAGTAGCAAATCCTAATATAAGCCCCGTAAATGCAATTTAATATATTATATGTAAGTTATTGTCATACAGTGGTCTGGAAAGCATTTACAGACATGACCCTTAGATCCAAGCCTGTTGAAGATACTTTACAAAACCCAGCATCTTTCTAAAATGCTAACTAGCCTGGGCATTTTTAGTTGTTTTTGTCTCACACAGGGTGTATTTGTCCTGAAGATTAGACCCTAGTGGAAAAAAGGAAGTGAAATCAGACTGTGAGTGCATCTTTCATCTGCCTGGGTTTTATTTATCACACAACCCTTAGTCTCTGAATATAGACAAAAAGGAAACTATTTTCCCCTTTCAGAACAATTAGCCTGTTCTTTAAGGCTAGGTACCAGACCTCCTTAGGATCTACACTGCCTCCAGATTTGAGTAGTTAGAGCTAAAAGCAGAGAACAGACTCTCTTGTTACCTTACAATCAAGAGTCTTTACGCATCCTCCCTTTCTCCAAAAGAAAAAAAGTCACAAGTAGGAGCAAAGCCTTCTCACAAAACTAACAAGATACGTTTTTCTTCAAAGTCTGAAAGTTGTTCCCAGAATCATGACAATAGCTTATAAAATGTTGGTGAGGCCATGCCATTTGATGAGATGGTACCTGCTGTTCTGCCATCCTGCTTAGAACTCATTAAAATAGCGGTTCATGAAAATTGAAAAACTTGCAGCATTTAAGCAAGGACCTTTTATAAGACTATAATTCTTATTTAACTCATTATTTTCTAATGCATTTATTTCAAATACAGCAGTGTAATTAACATGTGTTAAGGCTAAGTTGGAGCAGCAGACTGTTCAAACCTATAAAGCAAACATTGTACCCCACCTGAGCTCCTAGTTGTAGTATTAAGAGGTACAAATAATCTGCATTTGCTACTTAATGAGATTCTAAAAAACACAGTTAAAAATCTCAGTCATAACTCACATCTTATTTGGACATTAGTCCATATGCCAGCTCTGATCTGGGACAAGACTTAGGGTTACTCAGTCTGTTATCACATTTGTTTCTCATGTCTAAAAGTCATTTCTCAGTCACCTCACAGGGGTGTTATAACTGTGCTCAAGTTTGCAAAGCTTTTTGCAGTTCCTGGCTTACTGAGTGGAACTGGAGGGCAGTACACAAATGCCAACTATTCCTACTATCCTACAGCAACTGGGGACAGATTTTTCACATGCCAGTTCTGTTACTCTGGGACAAGTGGCTGCTGAATCAAGTGATGATGGGGCACATTGAGGACAAGGCAGGCAAAATGCAAGCAGAAAAACAAAGTTACTCTAATGTTGCAGAAAAACAAAACTAAAACTCACAGTAAAATGAGAGTCTCAGTAAAAAAGAGAACAATATAAACCCTTCTCAGAAGGGTCTTTGACAAGCTGTTGTGTTGATAGCTGATTTAGGCAGCTGGCAATGGCAGAATATTAATGAGGTATTGGTAGGTGCATGAGCAGTTTGAACAGGTTGATTATACCTGACTGAAGTCTGCAATGCATAATATCAAGATACATTATTTGTTTGTAGCATTTGCTCTTAGTTTAACCTTATTGCTTGCTTGCTGCTTTTTTCCTTTTTTCTTTCTCCTTTTTTTCCTTCCTTTCACTCCTTTCCTTTCTCCCTTCCTTCCTCCTTCCTTCCTTCCTTTTTTCTCTTTCTTTCTTTTGTTCACTAGTTCTCATATGCCTAATTAAGTTCAAATGTGCTGAAAACTGCAATAAAATGTTGTGTATCAAGATGTTATAAAAGGTGCCCCTGTCTTGTTTCTCCCCTATTTGTTAGCAGACACATGCGCTCTTATTACTGTAAGCTGCGTCTTGTTCACTGCTTCATAAATGGGATTTATACATGGGAACTAGAGGGAGCTTAGAAAATCCTTGTGCACATCTGACTCAGGGTATGTAAGGGCTGAGCAATCTCTGTATATTTGACAGCAAGAGGTGAGATTGATGGCTTCACTCAGGACCCACTCCAGTCACTATTCCCCTGCTGGTTCCCTGGGAGAGGGAAGGCTGCTGCTTGCCTTGAAAGGCATAGGTACAAGCAATGCTGCCTTGCTAGTTTTAGGCACATGATGGAATTCATGTGACTGACTAAAAACACTGGTGGTGACCTTTATTTACTCAAGTGCTGTTTCTTTTTTTCTTATCTTGGTCTGGTACTGTGTCCTTCACGTGAACATCATCACACATATTTATTTTTATGATTTCTACCATATTTTTTTTATTCTTCACAGCCCATAATAACCTCTAAAAGTTCTGAAAAGGCATTTTGCTTGTCATTGCTTCATTCCTTCATCTTTTGCTACTTTCTTTATCAACATTTGTATCTACTCATGTAAAATCCTGGGGTGTTTTGGTTGCTAGTGGATTTACACTTGTCTTAATACTACCTATACTACCCAAATCTTACTAGTTAGGCTTAGGTTAGAGCTGGGTTTATTAATGGGTTAGACTTCTTTAGGGGATTCAGTTTCAAGGATATTAAGTGCAGATTTTACAGGAGAATACTGCTTTAGCTCCATAGCATATATGGAATGTTTGAGATGTGGATTTAATGTTTGTGAGAAATAATACTTATTTTCATCTTGGTACAAACATATATTTATCATTTTTTTCCTCTTCACCTTTTATTACTGAAGCTAATATTTGCCATGATGATCGATAAAGGAATATCAGGGAAACTATTCTTAGCTCTACTTCATGGGATAAACAGGGGGTGTGAGATACAATGATCCAGTCCCTTTGTGGACAGCGTAATGCCCAGTGTAGGTTGGCAGACAGGACATGCAGTGGCCTTTGCACCAGTTTGGCCTCTAGGCTAAGGCACAGGAGCACCTATGTCCCTTTGCTTCTCTCCTTAATGCTCCTGTAATTTACTGTGAAGCTTTTGAAGGGAGGAAAGCCTGTTCTTCTACCTAAAGGGATGGATATAGCGGGATCTCTCCAAACCATTCATTAGTGACATTCAGGAACCTTCAAACATTCTTTTGACTAATGTGGTGGCTGTGATTTTTCAAAGTGCTTTTGTATTTATTTTTAGGAAAAGGAGTGCTTCCTCAGTAAATTGATAAACCCCTTCCATTTTTATGAAGAGCATATGTTGATGTTGTTTGCCTTACACAAATTTGTAATAGTGATAGAAAGTGTTGTCATGTGATATTAAGTAATGAAAACAAATATGCTCAAGCCCTTGAAGTGTAAGAAAACAATAGTTAACCTTTTGTTCATGAACAACCAAAAGTATTCTCAGATGAGTCGGAAAGAACAGCTTTTCTGGATAGATAGCAAACTTTGTTGTTTACTTCCAGCTTAACTCACAGAAAACAGAATTCTGCTTTTTATGGCAAATTTGAGGGTTTGTGCTCTTGAACATGCAATTGATCATTTTCATTTGTGCTCCGTGTGATCGTGGGCTTTCTGAGATACTCTTTTCTTCTAATGGATCCTGATTATCAAAAACAAAGTAGCATTTAACACTTTTGACAAAGTTAAGTCTCAGCGACCAGAATTGTTTCTGTTTGTCCAAACTTGTTCTAGTGGCAGGCCCCAGGTTTTCCTCTCTGTTTTCTCTGTGAACTAATATTAAACTGAGACTAGAATAAGCAGAAACAAAGTACATAACAGAAGTTCTTTCTGGACATGCATGTAAAAAGATTTATATGCTCCGTGTACAGAGGCAATAGATGCCTAATTCTGCCTGCAGGGAAGATCTCTGTTATATGTGCAGAAGCCAAACTACCTGGGTTTTAAAATTTTGCCTAAAAGCCAGATGTTTTTAGTCATTGATTTAGCTTTCCCTAGAGGTGTGGCAGCTACATGAGATTGTAGCTGATGTCTACAGTCAGCTTCAGTGAAGTGGAGAATCATAAGTACACTGGGTTTCTATTACAGGGCTAACCTAGTGATAGGTTATGTTAAAAAACAACATTTTGCTTGTTTGTGGAATATATTGCATGCAGTGATACACGGCATTTACCCTGAAAATAGGCAGTATCCCAAGAAATAAGTATAAGCTGACACAGATTGGTTTTTTTTGGTTTTTTTAAGGTAATCATCTCACTCCCACTGCTAATGCAGTTTACTGTGAGAAATTGGAATATGCTGTAAGTGGCACAGAAGAAAATCATGTAGAGACTTGCTGGTAATCATAAGCATAACAGTAACCTACTCACTGTTATCATCCACAGTTTTCAATACTAGTATGGCAGGAGACCAATAGAGTAATAAGTTGCCTAAATGCCCGAAGAAGAAACAGGGAGGAAAGGAGAATTTGCAGTTCATACTGTCTGTGTAGGCTGGATTACACAGAAAAAACCACAGCAGACTCCAGTTCAGCATTTAATAATAAAGGGATTTGATAGTGGAAAAAATCTCAGAAATAAATAATGCGTTTTCACGTCTACGTATTTTCTAAAAGGCAATGCAGAATGTAAAAAACGTAGAGTTTTAGATATGAGGATGATATTAGCAATACAAAAATTTATTTCAGGGCCTTTTATGTGAATTTCCTATGATTTCTTGAGCTGCCTGAATGTGTTGGCTACACCTCTCAGAACCTCTGTAAGGTATCATTCTGGTGGCAGCTCTTATGGCCAGTTCTAAATTAGAGAAGAGCTGTGGAAAGCTTGTGAGGTTTATTACTGAAAGGCTTCCTGAGGTCTTCTGCCGTGGGAAAGAGCAAATTAGTACCATCAAGCTCCACCTTGTTCCTGCAAGTACTATCATCATTAAAATACCAAAATCTTAAGAGTACAACATGGAATTTTAATATTGTGTATTTATTTTATGGGTACACAGGGAATTTTAGCTTAGAAATCTCTCCTTAGAACATGCTTTTCAGATATTTGCAATTTGTTCCTTTCTGTTGTTGCTGATGATTTTGCTGTGGTACCAATAATCTCACTAACACTTATTTATAGCATTTAGTTATAATTTAGGTGTAACTTTTTTCCATTGTTTTTTCTCCACACTGTAGATGGTAGAGCTACGTAAATCAAACCCACACAAACTAGTCACTTTGCAATAAGTGACTAATTGCAAATACAGCTTCAGTGACTGAGATCAGTGATTTGTAACAGTTGCCACATATTGACTAGGCTCTTGGAAATATTCTTGCCACAAAGTTTTTTTGCAGAACAGCTTTTGCTTCTAGAAACAGCTACTCTCATTCTGTGGTCCCATGAAAGCTGGAAATTGGTCTTTGCTCTGAGGATTCTTTATGATCCCTGCAGATGACTTTTGAATACTGTAGTTTGATATGGAGAAAAAGGGGAAAAAAATTAACATCCTTTTTCTTTCCTTGTTTTTCAGTCTAGTTGGAGAAGAGACAGAGACCAAAAAATGCCACCTGCAGCAGGAGCACCAGATTACCCACCTCCTGATGGAGGCTGGGGATGGGTTGTGGTCTTTGGGGCTTTTATCTCCATTGGATTTTCCTATGCCTTCCCCAAAGCCATCACAGTATTCTTCAAAGAAATACAAGAGATCTTCCACACATCATATAGTGAGATAGCTTGGATATCATCGATAATGTTGGCTGTCATGTATGCAGGAGGTAAGACATTTGTGAATTAGCAAATAACATTGGTTGGTTGGTTTTTTTCATATGATCCTAAAGCAATTTTCTCCTTATGGCCTTTTCTTTGTTCCTCTACCTAAGATTTAGGTAATTTAGGTAAAAAAAGATTTTGCAATCTTTCCCTAAAGTCACAATTTTTGAGAGTACAATTTTCCAACAAATCAGTGCCCAAATAATTTCTTCTGGGTCTAGGGGTAAATTTAGTCAGTTTCCACTGCCTTGGTGAGATCTCTCAGCAAATCCAATGATGAAGCTTAATCACAGAAAATTTTTATGGCAATGAGAGTTCATTAGCAAGACACAGGTATTCCTCTGTAGACGGGGGGTTTATATCCTGTCCTTATTTGTCCTAAATTCATATTTTCCATTTAGGTCAAGAGTGATGTTTCAAACATGCCATCTGTATGACAGCTAAGATGCAGACAATCTTATTCTTGGGACTGAACAGTGAACATATATTCTCTGATACCTTTTCTCTTGTAAGCAAGCAAGTAAACAACAAGACAGATGAAAAAGGATTTTAAAGTATAAAACTGTGTTTAAGACTAAGTGTCAAATCTGCTTTGACAGGCTTTGTGTCTATCAACCCCAAAGGACTAACTTGTTAAATTCTGCATGGTTTCTTCTTTTTCAGAATTTTTTTCTTTTTTAACTATTGTGAGAGCTAGATGCTGCTTAGGCAAAACACTTAGACAGTTCAGAGGTGTGAATTACATTAATTCAGGCAACACATCTGGTATTTCCCTTTCTTTTAGTATTAAGAGGTGACCACCTGGAACATCTGGACTATTTGCCTGATGGAGCAATTAAATGCATAGATTTATAAACATGTGTGTGTTTATGAATATGTACATGTGTGTGAGTGTATATATAGAGACTGAAAACATTGTGCCGATAGTGTACTGATACTGAAACTCTTTAGTCACTGAAGAGTATCACTCAGAATTTTTCAGAAGTGGCATCTGTGCAATAGTAAAGTACAATGTTATCAGGTCCAACAATGATCTATTGAAGGATGCATGAAGTCTCATTTTTAGCATGGTAGTTTTTTTATCTCTTATTTCAGTCTCCGTGAATTTTGACACTGCTTATTTAGCAGTCAGGGAAGTGAGGAGCTTGCCTACAAAGAAAATCAGGCTACCTGGATTGCTCTCTCCAACTACCTCTTTTTCCTCTCTGAGTATAATAAGGAAGCTGGAGCCATCATAGCATTAGCTTTAGCACCTCAGGTAATATTTTCAGCTGATGGGAGGGAAAAATGGGTTTTTTTCCAGTACTGGGAGTTACAGAGACCTTATGAAGACATCTTGACAAATGGTATCAATATCACAGAAGCATACTGTTCAGGACATTTTGATACTTTTTTAATCCATGTACAAATAGAAAATCATAAGTTATTCATATGTCAGTGAGAAGTATAAAGGATTTCATAGGACCAGCGACAGTAGTCAAGTGATTCGCCAAAATTCACCAGGTGAAGAAATAACTTGATGCATCAAGAGTGAAGTGAAAGAGGATGTGTCTCATCATGTTCAGGTCCCCTCTAAAGTAGTGCTTCCTTAAAGGTGCATCAGCACCTGCACTGTGGAGTGTACCTGAGTAACTGTGGAGGTCTCTGAACAAGTGTTGAACCATCTGGAGCATGGGGAAGAACACAGGTGCTGAAAAGCTGGATTTTTTCTGCTTTCCATATGTTGTGACTTGCTGACACTGGGCTCCTTTAACAATGTGAAGAAGATTTGCTCTGTAGTGCGGGTGCTGTTATGTTGTATTCTCTGCACAGCATTTAATTTATGCCATTTCTATCAGGTCAAAGTTCCCCCAGGTTTTATTAATGGTACACATGAAAATCTCAGGACATTTAGCTGTGGTCATTTTTATCTGCAAGGTTCAACATGCACAACTTTTCATGTTAAATACAAAAGATTCCATATTTCTTCCCTTTCTCTAATACTTCTTTGACTGTTCTGATTACCAGATACTAGTCCACTTGTATATTGACATTAAAAGCTACAAAATTGTTTGCAATTCATTCTGCCAACACCTACCCATTTACTACAAAGATTATCAGCACAGGAACAGTGGCCAAAGTTGTTTGGATATCTTGTTACAGACTCGTAGTCTTAAAATGCTGAGAATGACGACCCTGCCTGATATAAACACTCTTTGAAGCCAAAGCTTCTCTAGGACCACTTCCTAAAAAATAGGCCATTTAGACAATCACTGGCAGAATATGAAATAGCAATCTGGAAAAACATTTCTGAAGGAAATCGCTTCGTTGTTTTTACTGTCTGACGGTGGTTTGATTCTTCCTTCATATTTGATGTACTGTCATGTGAAATACACGTTCAGCCTGCAAGTACAAGGTGTATTGTTTACTATGAAGTGTGATACATATATCTGCAATAAATGATGTTCATCATACTACTAATCACGGTAACCTGAAAACATCTAAGATCTGTCATCCTCATTACAGCTTAGCATTCGACCTATTAATCATCACAGTGGGGTCAGTGAATAAGTTAGAATCTGTCCAGACACTTTTGCTTTGGAGGCTGCAGCCTCTTGCAGTAATTAGCTGGCATCTGTGTTTCTGCAACAAGGTATTAACTTACCTTTCAATGCCTGAGAAAAAAGCTCCAGTAAGGAGCTAAAAGAATGTTAATTATATTTATCACTTACTTCATACTTAGAATAAATGGCATTAAATTATAGCAGACCATCTGGCAATCCATATGGTCTCCTGCAGTCCTGGTTAATTCCAGCAAATAGGTCAAGCACAGCATTCACCACGTTAAGAAACACCAGGCAGAGGTGACAAATCAGATAAATCAAATCAATATGAAACTCCTTTCTCTCTCAATCTGGCACAACGTGCAGTTTCATACTGGTTTTTGTTGTGTTTTAGGGGGTTGTTTGTTTGTTTGTTAAGCTCTCTCTTCCTTCTTCCCCTGCCCCCCAACCTTTTGATGTTTGTTAGAGTTTACTAAGAAGGCATCCCAAAAAGCAAGATCCAGTGATGTGATTAAGGCTATAAGTATTGCACAGTCTCTACTGTTCAGGCCATGCTTGATAAAAGCGTCCTCTGGAGAAGGGCAGTAGTTCAGTCTCCATGGTAACTCATTCTTCTGCCTCTCTTGAGCAGAGACTGTCAATTGCATTAATTAAGGGTGATGGTTTTGTGATAGATTCCTACACCCAAGGGGCTGAGATTGGGACCATCAGACTTTTGTTACTGGAGGACAGAATCTGGGATAAAATTGAATTAGTTGAGTTATCCTGACAGCGCAAATCTGTGTTCCTGTACATGTGTGAACAGACATGTATATAAGTGGCGTATGCATGTATGTATTCTTATGTATACAAAACTATATATGTATCCATACACCTGCAGAGTCATATTTCTGCTCCACACACAGAGACATTAAGGAATTAAAGAAAAAGATCAAATACATTTGACCTCAAGGTTCTCTTAGTTCATTCTTCACTTTTCCCAAACTTCACCTCTTGCTTTGTGCAACGTTATCAGCCAAAGGTGATTAGGGAACTTCTTATCAGACCTCGATCTGTTTCCAGTAAAAATGTTTTCATTGCTTTCAGTGTGGGTTTGATAGGAGCCATAGTGGCAGCTATGAAAGCCATGTGACAGGTCCGGTGATTTCAGACAGAGCTGACCTTGAGTATTAGATTTCCTCAGGGAAAAAGTAGATTGTTTACTCACTGGTCCTTAACTCATTTTCTGTCATTTTTCCAAGGACAGTTTCAGTTCGGGGTTTTTGTTTCTTTTGTTTGTCTGTTTTTTCTAAAAAAGAACTTTTTGGGTATAACATTGGGTTATAAAGATTACCTTGAGAGCTGATAAATCCTTCAAGCCATACCCAGGATTGAAATGTGGGACAGTCTTGCTGGTCTGGAGTTCAGAAAACATAAATTTAAATTCTGGATATTTCTAAGTAAATAATTTAAAAGTCATCTTTAGACTGCTTTTGAAGAAAGATGCTATATAAATGCATGGAGTGGCCAATATAATTTTTCAAAACACGCTTATACTTTAAAAATGCAGCATTTAATATCTTCCTTTCTCTTCTGTACTGGTTAAGTTAGTCAAGGTTGAAGTTAAGTATTTCCAAACAGTAGCAAACCCTTAAAGGATTTTTCATGTGACAGCACAAAAGTAATCTATAGACAAGTCCTCATTTTGACTTTGTCTAATATTAATTTGGAAAATAATGTGTCATATGGTATGTTCAAAATATTTGTGATTTTATCTCAGTGGGTGTTTTGGTGATATTGCTGTGAAGATGAAATGGCGTGCACAGTGGAGATGACAGTTGTGAAATCCATGTAACACAAACAACAGATGGTTATGGATTTTTACTTTTGGGCAGGACCTGGTTTCCTACACTTTTCTTCCTCCCTGAAAACATTTTCTAATTTTGGTTTTCCACATACTGGCACAAGGAATTCAGTGGCTATCCATATGGAGATTGAGAAGCTTTCTTGAATTGACCTATCTCCTTTGTTGTCAGGGGCAAGTGTTTTTCTCCATCAAAATATGCAAAGTGTTGAATTTTAATAACCTCATTTAGAGTGTCCTTGAAAACAGAACTTACCAACTTTCTGAGTACCTCATGGGCATAAGGGAATACTTCACTTTTAGCCTAAGATACATGTAAAACATCTATGTCAAGTTAATTTGAGACTCATAGAGAAAGAAAAAGGATTCATAATGAGGTTTCACAAGAACAGAGCATTTTGAATCTTACTAGCAAATGGAGGTAAGAGTAACTAGTAAACTAGTTCAGTTCTTAAAAAACAAGACCGGAATGCTAAAGCCTGTGAAAGGTAATAGAGCCAGGTCTTACATTTCTTGGAAGGCTTTGAGTTTTAGTAAAACTGGACTTTGTGGAGTAGTCTTCTGCAGTAGCAATGAATGTTTTAAACAGAGACCATCCTAGATATTTAGAAAACACTCTTTAAAATGGTCATGGGAAGAAAGGTGGGGAAAAAAAAGCATATCTGTTGTAGATGGTATTATACATTTTCTTTTCAAACAGGTTTGTCATCCTAGTACAGGAACAAGCTGGTTTTTCACTCTGCAATTTGTTACATTTGGCTGAACAGAAAAGATCTAATTGCTAAATATTCAGTGCCTTTTGGGGATCTGATTTTGTCAAGTTTTTATGAAACAAAAGTTTCGCTGGGATCTACTGAGATATACTCAGGAAGCCAGTCTCAAAATTAAGGACATGCTTCCACTGAGAGAAATAAGGAGTTTTTTGTCTTTTATTGTATGCTTGTGTTAATTTTGAGTAATTGTCAGAAAGACATTACATGATACAGAGCTCCCACTGTGCTTCTACGAACCTCTTTTAGTGTTCCAGCCATAAGGTTTTAGTAATGGTTTGATACATATGATCCCCTGGGGACATGGTTTAGTGGTGAACATGGCAGTGCTGGGTTAATGGTTGTACTTGATGATATTAAAGGTCTTTTCCAAACTTAAAAATTTCCATGATTCTGTAGAAATATTTGTAGGATACTTAAGTTTAATTAACTTGAGCCTTTTCTGTAAACAGGTCTCATTTACATACAAGTAGGAAATGTGGATTACATGATGAACATTTATTAATCCCTCCTTCCCTTTGTAAGACTTTATATTTGTCTTGATCTTAATTTGGTTTTATAGACAGGGATTTCTATTAACTAAATCAATATTGACAGATTTTTTTATCTGCAAAGATATGATTCTTTTTTTGATTCCCACTTAGTTTCAAGTAATAGGTCAAAGTCTAACAATAATAAATAACATGCATCACTTTCTAAGGGGCTAAAACTTCGGGTTGTTTAAAACAAGGTATCAAGGGACAAACTGAGGCCTTTGATATGTTCATTGGGCTTGTTAAACTTGACGAAAGAATGCTTATTTTTGTCGTGTACTGCAAATGGTTGGATTAGGTTCCCATATAGTTTTTCACTGGGTCATACAATGGTTGTGTTCCTGATGTGTGTTGGGTAATTCAAAGGTAATGAAACAATGGTCTAGCGCAACTGGGAATCATGAGATATTTAAGCAGATACCAGAGAACTTTGGGGAAGGAAAAGTCTGTGTATACCATTGTAGTCACTCAGCACTTCACATGAAATAATAAACCCAACATTTTACAACAGAACTTATTATAGAATTTGCTGGTCCATTGTTTTGGAATGTCTAAGAACTATTCCCTTGTTTATTTTGGAGAGTATATTCAAGGAAAACAGAGTTGTTACTGATATGTTTAGAAGATATTCTAAGCAGTATCAAATGGCAACAGCTGAGACGTACCATGATTCATAAAGATATGTAGTTCTGTTAGTCATTAAAAGAGGTAAGTGGGGCCAGGGACTTAGTGACAGGTTTATGGTGATGCCAGAGGAATGACAGAAATCAAAAAATTAGGTGGTTTAGAATGTATTCTATGATTGTATTAAGCAATCTTTAATTGATTTACTGTTCTGAAGATTTTTGCAAAGACCATGTATTTAAATGTAATAAACAATATGAAGAGTTTTTGAGGAGTCAGAAGCTTTTAATCTAATAGTGATATTCTATTAAGATTCTGTATGTCAAAGAATACAAACAAATGCAGCTTTAGTAGGGTTATACATGTTTTATTGGTGTATACAAGCCAAAGAAAGCCTAGCTTTCTTTTCCACAAATTATTGGCAGGTGTTTTTTCATTGTCAAGAAACAGTTAAGTATTTGCATTGCAGTTCTGCCTGATTTATATTTGGGGAAATATCTACTATGACTAGACATCCAAATGAAAGAATGTGATTAAATACAGGAACTGTATTATAATAATACAATTAAATACAGGAACTGTGTTATGAACCTAAGATGTTGATTTCCTCATATCATTCAAACACTTCCTGCAACATTCTCACTGATGATGGGAACGTGTGCCCCTGTTTGGTTTTCTAGTGTTAATGCTTTGAAATACCATTAAGAGCTTTAGCTTTAGAAAACTTTGAAGAAGCAGTGGTATCCTTACAGGCTTTTATCAATAGTAGCTGCAGATAAGATGAACAGGATTCGTGTGTTTAGTCTTCCTCAGCATAGGCACCTATGTCTGATCCAGTTGTCTAGACAACTTCTGTTGTCAGTCAATAAGATGGGAATTTCTAATTCATTCCTTCCTAGGTTAAATGTCCAAAACACATCAAATAAACTGTATTTTAAAGACGTCTTTTGTATTTGAGAGCTAAAAGAATCTAGAGGTCAAGTTCAGATGTCCATGTTGCCATAATCTGAGCTGATGCCATCCTACATGGTTGTTGCTCTATACTAATACATTATATTTTGCTACCTCGAGACCTTGAAATCTAAGAACATTCTTATTAGAGATAAACACCCATGGTTAGTCATTTTGAGCTTGTTGTGTTTAAGGTTTGATTTTCTTCTTTTATCTTCTTCTTGTGTGTTTGCTTAGGTTGTTGCAATTCTCCAAGTTCCAGTGACACCGACTCAGTTGCATTAGTTTGATGCGCTTAAAAAATACCTGTTAATTTAAGACCACCTTTTTAGCTTGTAAATCTTCTCTTATCTTGCGAATGACTTTCCTCATACCTGTAATTCACTTTCTTCCATAACCAGCTAGAAAAAACACTACTCGGAGAATAACTGGCTTGTCTAATAATTGGCCAGGTTTGCATTCTTCTGTAGCTGATTATAAGCTGATAGAAATCTATGGATCTGTTATATTTTCTATGTTCTGTGAATGATTTAAAAGTTAAATACAGTTCAATCTCTTTGTAACAAGATCCCAACACTTACCAGTATCAGCTGGTAAAAGTGGCAGCACCAATTTTGTCATTATACAAACCTTGCTTATACTGCTCTCCTATGGGGAATCCTTTGGCTCTTCCTGGAACAGAACTTACTTGACTGAAATTTTTAGTTCTTTTACAAGGATAAGATTCTCTGTCCCACACATATTTCTTCCAGATTTGCAGGATTTCCTAAAACTCCTGCACCAGCTTTCAAGATAGGGACTGGCACAAGAGAAGGCAGCAGATGTCCTATTTGGACCTTCCCTAGAAGATGGAGGTTATCTTATGTTCTGGAAGTAAAATTTCACTCAGAAAAGCTTCTAGAGCAGTTCTGGTCTAAATTGTTTGAATTATATGGCATATAACCAACTGGCAGAATTAATCTCTCCATATTGTGGCATTGCTAACTGTATGTTATAGAGTGTATGAATCTTCTATTACTTGCCTCATCAGAATAGTTGTAATTTTCAGAGCAGCAAGTAAATGAACAAAGTGCAGGAGTTTTCCTTCGGATATTTAACTTAAAGACTGTCTTTAGAGGAACTATAAAATCCATAAGAAGCCAAGAATCCATAACTGTTACCATGAAACATTTAATTAAGGAACATAAAGGTTTAAAGATGGTGAGAAGGAACATTTTCACTGATGATGTTACACTCTTATCAGGGACATCTAAAACAACTGACTGGAACTCCATTCCAAGTATGGGCATTGGTGCTTATCCTGCAAGAAATACTTCATTTTAAATACCTTAGCTATTTCATAAAATTCAATTTTTTCTTTACGTACCTAAGTCAACATATAAGTATGTTAATATATTATGCAAATATGTTCATCCTTAGGTGTTTGCACCATCAAGATTTCTTGACAGTGTACCTTCAATTACTTAAGTGATCACAGAGGCATTCATTAAAATGTCATTTTTCTTTATATTCACCTTAAAAAGACATGATCCATAAATGATTCATATCTTTTTTCCCCAAGTAAAATAGAAATAAAATATAGAATACTAGCTTTGAAAACTTACAGCATTTAAGCAAAGCTGGTGGTATTCGCTTTATTGAAGTAAATTGATTAAAACTTTTGACTTATTTGTTAGTAAGCTTATCTCTGCTTTGTAAATGGAAAACAAAAATCTAAGGACAACAGTACAATTTGACCTTAAGTATGAGTCTCCTAATTCAGTTTTATTTATTGGATTCCATAGAGTTCTGGTGCTGCAAAGTGCACTGTGGAGTCAAGAAATCAGACACTTGTGACTATGAGGGATTATTCTGATTATTCATTGAAGCAACAGATTCTGTAACAAAACACTTCCAGATAGTGATCTTAAATTGTATGACTCTAACATGGGAGATGATTCTAAGGAGCTCATGTCCCCTTGCATGAACAATCACTTTGGCTTAACATGTTTCTGTTGGAATAGAAAGGTACAGAAAAAGCAAAAAAAAAAAAAAAAAATTGTTTGATAAAACAATAGACAAACAAAAACCCAACAAAAAATGCCCACAAGCCACTGTGTCCTATGGGCTAGACTTGGAGGACTACACCTCACAGAATGAGATGTTTGCAGTTCATCTCAGAGAAAGGTTCAGTGTGTATTAGGCGACTGCATATACAGTAATGAAAAGCACAGTCCAGAATTGGGCTTATACTAAAATAAGAAAGTGTAGAGTTGCAAGTTTTCTAAGACTGTTTGGTAATGAAATGCAGTATGATACCTAATAACCTTGAACAAAATGTTTGTAATTATTTTGAGCTAAGAGGGAGAATTAGTTCATGGTAATGCCCCACGGTTATATTTTTAATTTGTTTATTTATATGGCAGAAGACATTTGAGATATTTCAGAGTGACTTTTTTGAAGAGTTTTAATTTAACTGGAAATTTTGAGGCTTGAAATTTTTATTTCAGCTTGGGAATAAAATGGATGTTAAAGCATAAAGTTGGTTCATGCAATGATTGTTTTAATTTTCTGTATTATTCCTTAAAAATTAGCTAACATGCCACATACTATATGTGGGAGTGCTTCTCTTGTCTTTCACACAGCATCAGAGTTTATACCTGTGCAAAGAGTGTGCAAGGCTACATTTGCCATTCTGATTTAGAAGCTCTTCATATTTACTTACTCAAATGTAAACAGTAACTTGAGTGCAAAGCACTTGACCCTGCGCTCAGAGAAACAGAGCTGAAGTGGCAAATGGGATTAAGACAAGAACAAATTTGTATCATGGAATTTCTTCCAGATTATTTCACCTGATGTCATAAAAAAATTACCTGACAAGGTGTTCAGATATACACATTGCCTAGATCAAAGTTCTGGCTAATTGCTTTCCAGTAAGATGTATTAAAAATTACTAAAGAAACATAGTTCCTCCTGTAGGAAGAAAGTATTACTTTCCTCAGTAAACCTAAGTAATATTCTCCTCACAGGCACACAAGGTAAATCTTTGCAGAAGTAGGTATATTTCACTGGATTATTTTTAATGTGTTCTTGCTGAAGAATGTCAAGATATTTCTTTAGTTGAAAGGTGGCTCCAGAAATGCACGATGCTTAGGCAGTATCTGTAATACAAATCATGAGAAGCCTGTATTTTAATGGGCACTAATTTATTCTGAATTTATGATGTATCACAATCATTAGAAGGAAGATGCTTCACATTACTAGGTGGAGAATGAAGTTTTCTGCCAGTGGCAGGTTGTTTTATTTCTTCACAGCAGGTAAAAAAACCCTCCCTTGTTCGAAAGCCATGCAAATACTATCTTCAAGTGCAACAGGGTGGGAACTAGGTCACCAAGCCACTTCATATTGCTTTTTGAAGCAGAGCTAAAATACTCCTTGTTCATGTAAGCAGACCCAACCTAGACTTGCCCACCCACACATTTTCAGAAAACCTTGTCTATGGAGGTGTATCCTCTGCTACTACAAGGGAAAGGACCATTGTAGAGAATGTTTATAAACATGTTTCCTCTCTAGTCCAGCCAAAATGCAAATGCCATAAAGGCCTTTGTTCAAGTCCCTCATAATATATTTCTTTTCCATTGTCCAAGCCCCAGGCTTCTTCTACTAGTTTTTCATGACTCTTTGACTCCTAACTTGGTCATAATTTATGATAATTTTGGTTGAGTCTACAAAGTAAATGACAAGTGACAATACACGGAGAACACTAAAAATTTGAAAGATCATCAAGTAAAGCTCTTTCTAATGTAGATTCTAATGTAGGAAATCTAGAAGTGACAGCTCAATGGCAAATTCAACTCTGATGAGAAAAAAATATATGAGGTGGATATGGGAATACGCAGAGATAAACTGAACTACTCAGATGTAAAGATTTTAAAAATGTATCTGATTTCTCCTTCAGTTTTACTGGATAGAGTTATTCTGAGTCATGTATTTGGCTGTAGAAGGCTAGAGAGATGAAAGGAAAATAGAATGAGGAGAGAAGAAATTAGAAGCCACTCTTAAATTATTGATTAATCAGTAAATATTTTCCTGAATATTATTTTTAGAAAGCAGTTAAATTTGGGTTGTCTTAAATTTAAGCAAATTGGAAATAGCAGGCTCATAAAATGGTTGGGTTGGAAGTCTTTGAGAATTTTGTATGTGTTGACTGAGTTGTCCTCAAAGTTTCCACTTCTTTTAGCATGTAATAAAGGCTACTAATTTGAGCACATTTGCAATGAAAATGCATTGAAAAATGAAAAACATCACATAAATCTTGTTACTGTTTTGGATCAAGAGTTATTTTGACAACTTTTGGCTGTTCATTATTCTAATTTTGATTTTTTTTTTTTTTTATCATGTTTCTAGGCATTTAAAAGTTTATATTGCTTTTAGTCTTTTTGACCAGGAAGACAATTATTCAGCGTTAGTTTACATATTATTCTATAGTTTAACAGATTTTTCTCAATATGAACACGTTATTTTTTCACTTGTTTGAAAACAGGGGAAAAAACAAAGTAAATGAAGCTTCACAAAGATTCTCAGTTTTAATTGGCAACTGAATGTATTTTGAAAAATAGTGGGAAAAATGTAATTTCTGTGTCTATTATGATCCCATTAATACACTACTACTGTCTGCACTTACACTCTAAATAGGTGCCAAAAACACAAATAAATTCCCTTCTCCCTTCTGGTTTTTTTTGTCATTTCTCTTCCCCTCACTCTTGCCTTTTCCCCTTTCCCTCCCTGTTCCCATTCCCTCAGCACATAGGGAAATACATATTATTAAATATTTATTATATTACTAAATATAATATTTTATTATCAAAATATTTAGAAATGTTCTAATTTATGGTTGTAAAGGAATTTGGGAAATTGTCTCACTTAGGCTTCTAAATGTTAGCACTGAAAGCCACCAAATTTCATTGGATATTATTAAAAGAATGTAATTTAAAAGATTAAATAATGATTTACCTTTTTTTTCTAAAAAATAGTGTTTAAGCCTGATGATACTAATGTGTTAAATGCATCTGGAAATAATCTTACAATGTTATTGACAATGGCCTAAATTTGATTACTTCTCTGGACACTTCCAAGTTATGAATACATCCAGATTTATACTTCTCATCACATTTATTCTAAGTATGTAGATGAGATTTAATGATCCACTCATGATCCATAAGTCACAGTAAGTGGTCCACAGAAACATCATAGGTAGTAGATTCAGTATTTTCAACTTGAAGTTTAATTATACAGGGCAAAATTGGGACCAGAAAGGAATATGATAGAAGAACAACTGAAAAAAAACAAGTGTTTTGTGCTTTCTCTGAAATTACATATTATTGTCTGTAACAGTATATAAGGAATCATTTCCAAGTTGAGTTAGTTATAATATTATTCTAGAAGAAAACAAATAAACTGTAGGATGAGGTGCAGGATGAAAATGAGATATTGTATGAACTTTATTATGATGAGCAACTTGTAGAAGACAGAGAAATCCAAATGACAATATTAATCTTGACTGAAGTTGGCTGAACTTTTCAGTTCAGATAATGAATGCATTATCTGAAAAATGTACTGATTTGAGTTGGAGACAATATACCCTATATTCCAAAGAACTATTCAATAGCCTGGGCTATTGTATTTGTTACGACTTTTTGCTCTCTAAAATTCTGCTAGGCAGAATTGACAAAGTTAATTGTTCTGCTTCCAGGAAAAGTAGCCAGGGATTTTTAAGTAGGGGTATAAAAATAATGACTGATAATAGGGAATACTAAATAGGAAGTGGCAATTAATGAACATTTACAAATATTGTGTTCACATGTGCATACACGGATTTTTAGAAGACAGTCATTCCTCAAAGAGGAAGGAAGTAAGAAGAAAATGAAAACCTTTGTAACTATGCAATAACATGGTTTACGAAAAGTGTCTATGAGGAATTAAAATAAATATTTGCATGAACTCTTCAGTTTGGTTATTCTGTCTTTTTTTTGTTTTATTTTGATTCTTTGATTCAGACAACTGATTCCCAACAGTTGTCTCTTAGATTAACTACATATCTCTTATTTTCAAGTTGCTATATTTATAATTGTTACAGTGGTAGAGGTGTAACCTCTGCCTTTTTTTTCAGTTTCATAATCTTCAGAAAATCACCAGAATATACAGACTTGTTTGGCAATCTGGTTCACAGTTAGCAAGCTGTAAAGACAAGTTTGATAGCTAAAAATTGTAACCTGCTTTGGAAAGGCACAAAGTACTGAAAACTAAGTCTTCAATGAGAAAATTTCCAAGTTCTTTTAAAGTGAAAGAATGAGTTCAGAAGGTTTCAGGTGAAAAATACTTATATATGGGGATAAGTGCCTTCTATTATCCCTGGAAAAAAACAACCCATTTTTATCATTGAGTCCATCAATCAGATGAGGGAAAGCATTGGGTATTTTTGGTTTTATGAGTGTCTTTGGTGTGAGCATGTAGGTCTCCATGTCTGACCATAACAGCTCTTTAACAGAGACAGAAAAAAACTGTTAGATAGAAATACTGGTTAGCTATAAGTAAACCTCTAATTTCTGATTAGTGCTAATTTCCCTTTGTTCCCTGAAAGTAGACCTAGTAGGGTTTTTTTTAAATATTCAGAAATGGGATGCTTTCTGTTCATGTGCTCAAACACAGAATTGAACTTAGGCTTTCATATCAGCCATCCATAGAGAAAGAATGATAACCCTCCAAAGATGATATCTCTAAAAAGACCCGACTACACATTTTCATGAGAACATTTGCGTTATGACTCATGAAATACCTTAGAGTTATGCCTCATGACATTCCTAATGAATCCCTGAAAGAAAGGGAAATTTAATTTATTATTACCTTCTATAGTGTATACTGCTGTAGATAATTACATTTACTAATATTTATATATTAGTATTATTATCTTTTCTGTATTTCCAGGAGGGAATAGTGAATAAGTCCTTGTTTGGTTTTTCATTTGAAGGAGAAGTTGCTTTTAATGGCAAAGGTTCATTGTGCATTTAACAGTAATATTATTTAAGTGAAATGCCCACACATTTTTTGAGTCAGAAAAGCTATTTTAAATTTAGAATCATGCAAGCCTATGACATCCTGAGGACTTAATTGCTGTTAAATACTAAGCTTTAAAATTCATTGTCTTTTCTTCTGCAGAAAACTTTCATTAATTTTTCCCAGTACCTCATTACTTGCCACTTGCCAGTTTTCTAATGTTCTTGTTGATACATTACATGCTCAAGTTACAAGCTGGTTGCTTTGGTTTTCTGTGGAGAAATTAACATTTTTCTGAGAAGATTATTTGCAATGCACATATCATGCACTGATGCTATTTCCAGCTATCCCCTTTACAGAGGCATGCAGGCCATTGTTGGAATAATATGTACTTGGTGTTACAGTGTCTCTGTTTACAACTCTCTTATAGGTGCTTTTGTTCCATCTCATCATTAGCTTGTTCTCTCCTTTCTTCTTTCTTGTTTCTTACCCTTTTCTAAGTTGAAAGACTAGTTTTTGAAAATATGTATGCATGGGCTTCACTCTCTACTCAGTGATATTGAAGGTAACAGGAAACCAAATACAAGAAAAGCTTTAAAAATACTGAAAGGTCTTTCTGCATCTGATTTCTGTTAATAATAAAGATGTCAATGTGAAATTTGGGCAGTTAATTTTGTGACAGTACTTTTTTAGTCAATGACCATATATGTTTCTGAAATCTGCTGAGTGTTCAGTAGCTCATAGAATTACACTTATTTCCTACTAAATATGATGAAGTTTTATACTTCTCGTTTCAAAAAAAGTCATAATTTATCTTAAAGTCTTCTGCATTTTGATCAAGTGTTTTAGTCTTTCATGAAAAAAATTCTGCAGCACAGCATGCAAAACATAATTAATATAAAGCATTGATGCATATCCATGTAAATAATAATCAGCATGGCTACTCCTTGATTAAAAAGTGGGCATTTTTCCAACTTTTTAAAATTCACAGTCATAGAGCAATTTGCTAACTTGAAGACATTTTCTAAATTACGTGGCCCATAACTCCATACATATTTGCGCCCTAATGAACAGAGAAAAAAACCTGCCAGCCAAACAAGAGCTTTAATCAAAATATGTAAAGCCCTTGATTCATGTCTCTGATGTATTGCTAGAAAAAAACAAAATACCAAAGCAGATCAAGGGTTTGTGATTCCTCCATAAAAGCAATACATGCAGAGCAAGTACCAGCACCACTGATTGCTAATTTTGTTTCTCCTGAACATTTCAGGAAAAAAAACAGCTTATATTGTAGTCAGACATATGTGTTTCTGACTTGAGCACTTCATTTCAAAACTTGGAGACATAACCTTTTTGGGAGGAGGAACCACGAGGAAGCAGCTGGAGTGCTTAGCACTCTTCCATCAGTCAAGCTCCTATGTGTAACCACACACACAATTACTGCATTTCTTATATATCTCCTAAGGAATAGATGAAGGTCAAATTAATCTTCATTAGAGATTAAAAGATAAAAACTTGATAGAATACAAGGCCTCTTCAGGACACAAGTGAGAACGTGAGCATTTAGGGTAATGACACTGAGAGCAGGGGAAGTGGAGAGCAAGGTTTGATGGATAGTTGAACGAGTGAGTGCATCGTCCCTGGCAGCTTGAGCTTTTAGCTGCTGAGCTCTCCCAACTCATAGATTAACAACCCTAACTCAGTGTTACACATTTCTGTTTGGTGGTATTTGCTGCAAGTGCATTTTTTCTCATTGTCAGTGTTACTTTGCCAGGGTTTCTGTGTTATCTAGGTTTATGGAATCGGTGCAGCCAGTCGTAAATGTTATATGAAATGGAAAAAAAAAAAATACAGCCAAATGCGCAGAGGAACTACAGAGAAAACTTTCCAACAATTCTTGAACTAATTTACCTTCATTGCTGTTACACAAATACATAGGATGTGTCAGAAATGCAGGTTACCATTCCCAGAAACATGACAAATACAAATATACAAAATAATACAAAAATAGTTGAATGACATTTTAATATTTTTTTTCTGCCTAAAGCCTGTCCAAGAGTACTGAAAGAATTTAGCCAAAGGTTTTTGAATGAGAGATAGTATTGTCACAGAATGCGTAATATTTTGACTTGGTCCTCCTTGAGAAAAACAGCATATTTGTAAGTATTTTCCAAGTTAATGAACGGTTTTAAGCATTTTGAGTTCCTTTTCCTCTGAATACCAGAGATAGGATTCCAATAGTAGTACTAAGTACCTGCTTAAAGCCTTTGTGATTGGAGGAGTTTTTGTTAGAAGGCTTCATATTTTATTAAAAAAAAAAAAAGGAAAGAGAAAAAGAAAGTTGGGCTGATCTTAGCAAATAGTTTATACTAATATTAATTCTTGGAGCTCCTTGGGCTTTTCTAGCCTTCTAGGAAACAGAAATAAAAGATAAACCTTGACTGGAAAGACAGCTGCATTGACTCTGCAGAGCAGATGGCTGAAAATGTGTTTAAACCACTTGACTTGACAGGATGCAATCTACAATGTAACATTAGTGCAATTTGAGGTATTATTACATTTATTTGCAACTTCTTTCAGCAATTCACTTCATTTAAATAAATGTCATAGTGTTCAGACTGAGTCATCCCATGTTGCTTTGGGTTGATGACACTATGAACACTGTAATGACATTGTCAATATATGTTAAAAAAAATTACCTTTTTATCAGGAAAGTTTATCTCTAGTTCCATACTAAAATTCATGGAGGTAGCAAAATAAAAAGCATAAATGCTCTGGCAATATGCAAAACGAGCAACAGAATGATCTTTAATTATATCACTGTATTACGACAGTGAGAAATCAAGCTAGGACAAATGGAGCAGCTCCTCCTAGAAGCTAAGGCACATGGAGAACAGGGAGGTGATTCAGGACAGCCAGCATGGCTGCACAAAGGCAAGTCCTGCCTGACCAACCTATTGGCCTTCTATGAAGGAGTGACTTTATCTGTGGACAAGGGAAGGTTTACAGATGTCATCTCCCTGGATTTCTGTAAATTCTTTGACCCGATCCCCCACAACATCCTTGTCTCTAAACTGGAGAGAGATGGACTTGATGGGTGGACTCTTAGATAGATAAGGAATTGGTTGGACAGCCACATCCAGAGGGCTCAGGGTCAATGGCTCAGAGTCCTGATGGACAACTGTGACACATGCTGTCCCTCAGGTGTCTGCACTGGGGCCTTATTTAATATTATAGTAAATTATAATATTTAATATCTTCATTAATGACAGGGATGAAGGGATCAAGTGCACCCTCAGCAAGTTTGCAGATGACACCGAGCTGAGTGGTGCAGTTGACACACCTGAAGCACAGGATGTCATCCAGAGGGACCTGGACAAGCTGGAGCAGTGGGCCCATGGGAATCTCATGTGGTTTGACAAGGCCAAGTGCAAGGTGCTGCACCTGGGTCAGGGCAACCCTGGTATCAACACAGGCTGGGGATGAACAGATCAGAGCAGCCCTGCTGAGAAGGACTCGGGGGTGCTGGTGGAGGAGAGGCTGGACACAAGCCAGCCCTGTGTGCTTGCAGCACAGAAAGTCACTTGTGTCCTGGGCTGCATCAGAAGAAGTGCGGCCAGCATGGCGAGGAAGGGGATTCTGCCCTTCTGCCCCTCTGCTCTGCTCTGTTCTGCCCCTATAACTCTGCAACCTGCAGTGCTGCATCCAGCTCTGGGGCCCCCAGCACAGGAAGGACATCGACCTGTTGGATCAAGTCCAGAGGAGGCCACCAAGATGATTAGATGGTTGGAGGATCTCTCCTGTGAGGAAAGACTGAGAGAATAGGGAAAAGAGGGCTGTGGGGTGGCCTAATTGTGGCCTTCCAGTGCCTGAAGGGAACCTACAAGAAAGATTGGGAGATACCTTTTGCAAATGACCTTAAAGGGTCAGAAACAAGATGACTTTTAAAGTCCCTTCCAACCCAGGCCATTCTATGACTGTGATGGTATGATTTAGTTCCAGCCCCCCTGCCACGGGCAGGACGCCTGCCAGTAGACCAGATTGTTCAGAGCCACATCCAACCTGGCCTAGAATACTCATGGGGAGGGGGCATCCACAGCTTCTCTGGGCAACTCCTTCCAGTGCCTCACCAGCCTCACAGGGAAGATTTTCTTCCCTACATCTAATCTAAATGTACTCTCTGCATCCACAATTTCTCTGTGCACAAGTGCAAGTAAATGCTCTCTTGAGCCATTGAGATAGAACTTAGGTGTCCACACTATTATAGATTTTGTATGAAACATCATAAACAGCTCCAAAATGCATGTTCCCATCTCTGCTTACACAGCTGAAATGACTTTTGCCATCTTTCCCTTGGCATAATGACAAACAATGTGAAAAGTGGCTATTTTTTCTTTTCTTCTGAAGCTCAGCCCTTCCTGAGACTGTTTTTCAGTGGTACTGGTCACAGTTGCTGTCTTATACCTTCTCACAGCCTGGTCATTTGCCTGAAACAAAAAGATAGAAAACAAAAATACAGCTGTGAGAGTGTTAGCATATTATGATAATGGTCTTAAATTTGGTTTAGGGAGTATATAATCTTTTGTGGCTGATGGTTTGTAGGTGTTAAGGGAGAGATCAGAATAAATATTCTTGTGGGTCTCCTGACTTAACATCTGTTATGCAGTTACTTCAGGCTTCAGGAAAGCAGATACAGAGATCCTTTAGTGCATTAACATACATTAATGTATAGCAAGATTTTGGCAGTTTAATAGTATTTAAACAGTTTAATCTTCCTTCGTCTAAAAAGAAAAAATACACAAGGAATATAGACCCATGCTGGCACTTGAGCATTGCTTAAATAATAGTACGAGATGTTAAATGTGACTGAAATTTGTATAAGGCTATAAAACATATGATGGCAGGCAAACAGCTGGAATTTATGTAGATTCTATGTTAAGGTATGAATATGCATTATTTTATGAGACTTCATAACCAAGTGTATGCACAGATGTCAGAATAAAATGTTTAACCTACTTATCACATTGGAAGAGTTCCTAGACACTCAGGGAGCTTAAACTTGCTTTCTGGCTTATAGAACAATTAATATTTCTCACATGCACAAATTTTAAATCAAAATACTGGAATAGCCATAAAGAAAACCTCAAATTAAGTGGAGATTAATTTCGTTGTAAATACACATAATTAACTTAAAGAAAATATCTCAAAGACAGTATTGTGTTTAAGGGTTTTTTAATTCATCATACATTCCAGATTTATGTCATTTGGAAGTATAGAGTCAGTCTCAGACATCTTTGCCTTTCCTCTGGTGTCTGTATCTATTACCTACCTACATTAATACATCCATGTTTGAGCTCAGCTATTGGGTCTTGTAGGTGAAGCTAACATTAGGTGCTTTCATCTGGAAAGCTGTAACTTACAGTGCCGGTCTAACTGCCACAGTGAAGATCTGCAGAGATGCAGTTTTCTTGTTCCTGATGAGGAACTGTCTGTTAACAAACACTAAACAAATTTTTCATTTTCAATTTTGCAAATACTTCCATTTCATCACAGGAAGAAGAACTGGAAAATCATTTTAAAAATAATTTTAAAAAATGATTATTTTGATATCTCTTAAGTGAATACTGTTACTGTGTTTAGCAACAACAATTATTTTTTTTTAATTGCCTTAGATTTAACTTATTTTCAAAATTATAGCTGTTACTTGATCTCGGAATGAAACTTTGAGTTAAAAAGAGATTTCCAGTTAAAAGGGTTTTTTTTTCTTTTGAGTCAGAGGAATTATTTATATTGTTTACATATTGCAAAAGGGCTTGCTTTCTAATGCAAAACATGAGCCCAACCACTGATTTTCCAAACGTAGCTCTATAAATAAAAATAATTGTGTTTCACTGCTTTCGTTCATATGGTCTCAAAGGGGAAAGCCTTGCTTGTCACAGTTCTGCTTAGTGATTCCCCTCAAATGGAAATGAAGAAATGTTAGGTATGTCATCATATAAGCTGTCAGTTAATGTTTTAGTGCTTCATAAGTGTTCCAAAGTCTTTTAATAAATCACAGGGCTGTTGTCTGTTTGGGTGTCCATTCCATGCTGTGGATATTTAAATCTGTTGGTTTCAATATACAGTTATGCTTAAGACTCCTGGGGACTCAAGCTATTTGATGAATATACAAACTGAGATCCAAACATCACTCAAATCTTTGCTTTCCAGTCAAGTTAATTTCAAGTTGATCTCTGTATTCATGAGCTGTTAGAAAAGACAGACAAGCACAGGCCAGTTCTATTGTAGAAGCTTATTTCCTTAAGGAAGGAAGCTAAAAATTGATCATTTGGCATATCCTTAAGACTTCTGTTGTGGATATGCAAATAGTAATTAACATTTGCAATCTATCAATAATAATACTGTAATACATTTAAGGTAATTCGAAGAGTGAAGTCCAAAATATAACTGTGCCTATGAAAGCACACTTAAATTTCATTGGATTTGGCTTTTCACAGCGTGAAGTTTATTCCTTTAGATATTTATTAAAACAGACACTTAAAACTGTCACCAGTACAGTGAATAACTTGCAGTGGACTCAGATGCAAATCAAGGTGTTCAACTTCATGCTAGGTGCCAGCTCTATCTTAAGTTTGAAATGCTTTGCTTTTTATGATGTTGGGGTTTTGGGTTTTTTTTTTTGGTTGTTTTTTTTTTGTTTGTTTTGTTTTATTTTTTAAAATTTTTGTATTGGATAAGTTTCATTATTGCAAAAGTAAGACTATTTGTAATGGTTTGGGCCAAATATAGTGTAATCAGATGCTATGCAGGTTTACCTAAAGAGCTTTGACAACCTCTTAATCTTGATATGTAGCACACCATCTATTCTAGCCATGGTTGTTCAAAAACATATAATGTATGTCATGCTAAATTGCACGTTAGCTGTTTGGTTAGTATGAATGTAATTATGCCATAAACTGAATTGCAATTGAAACTGAAAAAATGAACCTGCAGCAATATTTTAAAAGTTTATAGGTCTTTATGCTAAACCACATTTTAGATTTTCCTGGACAGCCTATAGTCATCTTACTGCCATTAACACTCCCCTTTTGATGAGGCAAGGGAAAACAAGTCTCAGGGGCCAGAGATTTATGTTCTGGTTTGACAATATTTTTAAGCCCGTGTGTGGTTCTAAGTGGGGGTGCACGACATGCTGCAGTATTAAGTAATTTTAGTCTGCTTGCCAGAAGCTTCCTCCTGCTCTGTGGAGTTTTGATACCAGTCTCATACGTGAAATTCTTCAGTCCTTGCACTTTCAAAACTTTCATTGACCAATCTCGGTATTGATTGTTCGTGAGCTGTAACAATCCCTCTTGCTTGTCTGATGTCTTTAATCTTTTTATCCATCTCCATAACTAATCAATATTTATATTGTCGTGGAGGCAGTATATCCACATCGAGTCTTGTGTCTGCAAACTCACAGAGTTTGTTTATAAGACAGATTGGTATAGAAACAATTTAACATTTTTCCAGATGGAAGAGTAAAGCATTTCAACATGTTGTAAATACAAAGATAGAGTTACCTGTTACCTGAAATTGCATTTTCTTTCTACCAACAGGTCCCATAAGCAGCATTTTGGTGAATAAGTATGGTAGCCGGCCTGTGATGATAGCAGGGGGTATCCTGTGTTCATTTGGAATGATTGCATCCTCTTTCTGCAATAGTGTCCTTGAACTCTACATATGTATCGGTGTGGTTGGAGGTAAGAGTCCTGTATAAGGTTATATTATGTTATGTTATATTGAACTATTTCTAATATTGTTCTACAAATAAGCCTCACTGATCAAGAGTTTTTTGTGTACAGATGCAATCCAAGAAGGCAGTAAGATCTGTTAATTTCAGCTACCTGAAATTAACTGGTATGATGTTGAATTTTTTCTAGGATAATACAGAAAAAACTGATGAATTTATTCAATAAATACTGCATATATGAATTCACATTCATTGTTTTAGCTTTCAATCATGTTGCACTGCAAACAGGGTGGCAGAGGCTAGCCAAATTCTAGTAGAATTGTGAAAGCTTGTACCAGCTTCCTGTAGGTCTGTACATACACATACCATCACAGAAAAGTATAACAACTTTCAGTTCAATAGTTTTCTGTTTAAAATCACCCAGGGTCAATCACCAAATAAAATTATTCATAATCATCTATCAAAGGTCTGAAGTAATGAAGTAAAATTATTGTCATGCCAGTAAATTAAAGAATCTCCTTATCAAAAGTTGTGGATTTTTTTAAAATTCCCATCTCTGAATAAGGAAGGAGAGGTGCATATTGGCCGGTAATAAATGAATGAGATAATACTTGAATATTTGGGCTCATCTTCCTTTATGCTGGAACTAAAGGAGTCCTTCTTTCTTCAGTGATTAGTCCTTAAATCTCTTATTTTTGACATCCTAAACCTTGTACCTACTGAAAGAGTAGAGTCAGAGTCCAGGAATGGGCCTATTAGGGAAGAAAGCATCTCTCCTGTACCATCAAGCAGATCCATATCAGAGCTTATAGCTTAGATGTCTTAATACAGAGAGAAGGCCTAGAGGTTCAGCTTAGGGTTGTTTATACACTCAGCTGATGTGGATGGGTGGCCTGCTCCCATGTATGTCCTTTACAATTCCTTTATAATGACCTGGGGAAGGGGAACTGAATGTGCTGGAAAATAATTTGCCGTTTTATGTTCCAGTTTTGCAGACAAGTTGGATCTTAATTAGAGTTGGAAATAAGAAATTAGGAGATTTATGCATTTAAATAAACCCTGCATTCATTGTAGCTGAGATGACATTTAATAGCTTTTGTCAAATGAGCCAAGAGAGAATTGTATTATACCTTAGCAAATATAAAAATGGTGAGTCAAGGCACTGATACCATCATTCTTCTGTATGTGATTCCTCTGTCTCTATTACTGCTGAAACAGAGCAAGGAGTTTTGGCTTTCAATGCAGTGCTACAGGGGGAAAATGACCAAATGCCACCCTGACACAGTCTTGGTTTTAACCCTCGCAGACAGCAATGAGGCTGTATTTCATTCTCTGATGCTAGTTGGTTTCTGTACTGAGAATCACTGGATTGGATATTGGTCATTTTAAAAATAATTTGAAAGAGGTGGGGTATGCTTTTCACTGCATGACCTGCAATAATATTGTCTTTTATGTGTTGTTTAGGTCTGGGTTTAGCATTCAACTTACAGCCTGCCTTGACCATGATTGGCAAGTATTTCTATAAGAAGCGTCCCATCGCTAATGGATTGGCGATGGCTGGAAGTCCAGTGTTTCTGAGCACATTGGCACCTCTCAATCAATTCCTCTTTAATGCTTTTGGCTGGAAAGGAAGCTTTCTTATTCTGGGAGGACTTCTTTTGAACTGCTGTGTGGCTGGGTCACTTATGAGACCTGTTGGACCAAAAAAAGTCCCTCCTATGAAAAAAGATGTTGAAAAAGGCACAGGAGATTCTGCCTTGCACAAAAACAACAAGAAGTCTTGTTGGCAAACTATGAATAAGTATCTAGATCTGTCCCTCTTCAAACACAGAGGGTTTCTGATATATTTGTCAGGAAATGTCATTATGTTTATTGGTTTCTTTGCTCCAATAGTATTCTTGGCTCCTTATGCCAAGCACAAAGGAATTGATGAATATTCTGCTGCGTTTTTGCTCTCGATCTTAGCCTTTGTAGACATGTTTGCTAGGCCTTCCATGGGACTTGTAGCAAACTCCAGGTTTATCCGGCCAAAGATTCAGTATTTTTTTAGTTTTGCTGTCTTGTACAATGGTGTCTGTCATATCTTGTGCCCTCTGGCAAAAAATTACACTGGCTTGGTGATATATGCTGTGTTTTTTGGGTTTGCATTTGGAATGGTTAGCAGTGTTCTTTTTGAGACATTGATGGACCTTGTTGGAGCTGCCAGATTTTCCAGTGCCGTGGGACTCGTCACCATTGTGGAATGTTGTCCTGTGCTCATAGGCCCTCCTCTAGGAGGTAAGAATCTATTTCTTCCTATTTTTTCAGACATTACAGCATAAACTTGCAATGTAACATTGAATTAATATAAACATTGTTCTTTATGTTATTTAATGGTTTCACTGTGACTAGAGATGTACTGTAACAGCCTGATAGTAAAACGTAACTGCATCAGTTACTTTTCTCCAACCTAGGGGCAGCTTGAAGAGTGCTCACTTACGCTTGCTTAAACAACTTTAATTTGTCTAAACAGAGAGAATCGCCATTTCCAGAGAGAAAAAAATAGCAGGAAGGTGTCAGAAGGAACACAGGCATGCTCAGTTGTTCAGGCAGGGTGCGCACACAGTGGGATTCCATCTTGGTGCTGTGGAGCATTGCGCCCTGGCATGATTTCCCACCCTATCTCTGCTCACAGCCAGTCCTTTAGCCTGTTTCTGTAGCCAAAAGATACAGGCAAGGCAATTCAGAGTGTGAACTGGCTGAAAGATCAGTGTTGCCAGCCTCTCTCTTTCAAGTGTAAAGGGAGCTTAAAGGGAGCTTAAAGGGAGCCTAGCTGTACAGCTTAGACTATATTCGTAACACTTGGGCTTCTAGCAACAAAAATGATGAAGTACAGAAAGTGTTTTCTGTTTGCTAGCTTTTTACTCAGTATTCAGCTGATAGTAAGCTTTGTATTATTGAGATTTCTGCTGATATAAGATATTAAAATAGATGCTCAAATTTTATTGAGAAGCATTGGTGTGTATCTTGGTGTGTGTGTGTTGCAGTATAAGCCCAACAATACAAGAATATAAAGATAGTGAGATTGGCAGCCTTATGAACATATACCATACTCACATTAGCACTGCCTCAGAAGTCAGCAAAATTATGTGTGCCTAAAAGCATTTATACATACAGAAGTACTTCAAATTACTCTCAGTATTTCTACAAAAAATAACATTTTTGTGTGCAATTCTAAATATGCCAAAACAATTCCACTCACTTCAGTACAATAATATTTTTGCAAATAAATTTTTAATACTTCTAAAGGCATTCCATAATTTTCTCGTCATTTAACAGACAAATCCACTCTGGTAGAGCAAAATATATTCTCACACAGACTCTTTCTATGCCACCTAGTGGGGGGTCTGAGCCTGTAACCACTGGAGTCCAACCTTTTCAGTCAGGTTCAGCATCAACTCAAATCTAATATTTATGGAGCAGTAGCTTCCACAGTTATTTATTTTTCAGTATATTAGGTTTTCTGGAGTTTTGGAAAACATTTGTTTGTGCTATAACACTATGAATAATTGATTTAACTTGTTAAACAGAGGCAACAAAGGGGATGAAAACATGGAAAAGCTAAGCTCCAGTTTTGACTACTTCATATCCTTTAAACTAGTATGCTGAAGCAATGCTAATTCAGAATTTTGTTTTTTAAACATTTTTTATGAGACTGCTTATTGATAAAAATCAGCAGACTGCACTATTTACACTAATAGGTGACTTGTACACTGGCAGTGCTATTCAAGCTTTTCCTAATATGAGGTTTGTGAAAAAAAAGAAAAGTCTGGAATAATTTGCTGGCTTGTAAATATGTATCAGGTGAATAGGCTGGCATTATGGTTTCAGCTCAGTAAAAGCATCTAAATAGGTACTAAATTGAAGTGTGCAAGTTACCCTGTGAGTTTCAATTATACTGTAGGAAAGTTCAGAGCTAAATACTTGGATATGTGTAAATGTTAATTTGGGAGTTGGGAAAATTTAAAAGGAATGGCTCATGAATTGGAAGAACTGTTATCTTTATTCTCCCTGTCCTGAAGAAATTAATCTCAGAGGTCTGAATGTAAGTTTTAGGTAGAAGGCTCAGAGTTTAAAATTCAGCAGTTGAGCGTGATGGCTGAAGGGAAAAACCTTTCTATCTCTTTCACCAGTCACAGGAAAGCACATGTAAAAAGCAGGCAGCTGATGCAAGGAGACAGCAGCTGAAAAAGGCACATACCTCTTCATCCTACTGTCTTTATGCAGCCTCAGTGAGTAGCAGACTGTCACTCCAAACAATAGGAAACACAATTAGGAGGTGAATAAAATAATACGGCAATGAAAGAATGAAAATGAAAGAGCTGAAAAACTGTCTGTCATTATTCATTAAGCTTTACTTGCTTTGTTCTTCAATATTTTTTTATTGTCAGTGTCTTCAATGACAACTGCTATCCTGACTAATACAGGGTTTTTTTAGGAGTTCCACTGTTAGACAACTTTAACATGTTGAAAATGTGTTTCTGCTCCAACTTCAAAACCAAGAAATATATAGATATTTCTCCAAAGGAAATATGTGGATTATATTTGGTATCCTAATCTAAATACTCTTTTTCTCTCCTCTTGTCTTTCAGGTTGGCTAGTAGATGTTACTGGTGAATATCAGTACATGTATTTTGTCTGCGGAGTAATTGTGACTGTGGCCAGTATCTGGTTGTTCATTGGCAATGCCATCAACTACAGGCTTTTGGCAAAAGAAAAGAAGTTAGAAGATGAGAAGCAGAAAGCACAGAAGAATGCTGACCCAAAGGAAGCAGAACCATTAACAAACAATGAGAATGAAGATGCTTCCAGCAGAGCTGATAAAGCTCTTGAAGATCCATCAGAAAGAGAAACCAATATTTAATCTGAAATATAGCTCAGAAGGCAACGTTTATGACTTCCATTAGGAATCTGTCTTCAAGACACAGGCCAGGTTTTGTGGTAATAATGATCAGTCACAATATTGGATGGGAACAGATTTTTGCCCTATGGCAAGACTCTAAGCTAAATTACTATCTATAGTTTATTTATTTCAGCGATACAAAATTACAATTACAGAGGTAGTGACTCAATGCAAATTAGTCCATTAATTTTTATCTCTGGACAATCAAGAGACAGGTAAACCAGGCTATAAAGCCTTCCAATGACAAACAGTTTTGTTTCAAAAGTATATCTAATGCAAAAGTATTTCCTACTCTTATTTGGGAAGATGCTTGCATTCCTCTTTAGGATGTGGTTAAAGGCTATTGAAATAATCTGCCCAAACTCTACTTACCACTGATATTAAAGAGAACATAAAGTCAAAGAGACATAATACCTGACTGAAACACACTGAAACATTCAGTACTCTTTTGTATGCCCACTGGATAAAAAATATGGCTGCATAAGCCACAACCATTTATGGATATAAAAGTTAAGGTTAGGAGATAAATAATTGGTGAGCATATCTCTAAAATACATCAAAAAGCTGATTTATAATATATTCTAGAAGTAGTTTCCTCCAGTGATAGCTGATTACATTGTACTTCAATATATACATTTGAATACAAAGTACGTTCAGACCTTGCTAATTCAAGCTAAAATCTGCCTGTACATAGAAGATTTAAACCCAAGATTTACATTTCTAACAAGAGTGGCAATTAGTTTGTTTGATTATGTATTCCTGTGTAGCTGAAGGATCTGGATCGGACTGTGAAGCCATTTTCCTAAAGGGACTAGATTCAGAATGTGCTGATGTCAAAAGGATACTAACCCTTGGCTTTTGTGGCCTTAATCAGCTTCATGACAATGACTTCAAAGTAGATGCTTGGCTTTATTGACAAGTCGTTAGTTGTTTGATGGTTTCCTGAGAGGAGATTTAAGATCTAACTTCAGATCTTTGCAGATAGGTAGCTTCATACCACTGCTCACTTCCCTTTCCCAGGAATTTAGTAAAAAGCTACTTCTTTTTTTGTAATGCTGCTTTGAGCAAAAATGCTGTAAAGCACCTTGACAATGGCAGTCTGGAAGCTTTGTATTGACATATCTGCTTCATGCAGGATGTTTAGTCTTGTGTCTACAATTTCATGCAGACACTCATATAAATTAAAATGTACACATTTGTTCCGCTTCCTTTAGACAAAAGAAAGCATAAATCTACAAATCTGACTTACAGAAATCATTTAGTATTGCATTTGAAAGTTAAAAGTGCAAGCTTCTGAAGGAAATATGTGAAATTATTTCTGTTCTATTTCTAGGTAAGGAAAAGTGCTATTCATTTTGGAGGGATGCTTATTAATGCCTTTAGAAATTGTGAAAATTAAGGGTCTGATTCATAAAACATTTAGGCACTGTTTATGCAGGATACACCTACACTCAATTCCAGGAAAAGTATATCATTCATTTTAGTCTTCTAAATCTCAAAAAAGTTGGAAATACATTGGACAGAGAGCTGTGATAAATGCACTCTGAAGTACCAATAACAAAATTTAAAAATTAATGGTAAAATCTAGTAGATATGAGAGGGCTTTTAAGAAAGTTGTTTCTTAATATTATCATGTTCAATATTATTTTAATTTTTCTTTTAAAATTGTTGGTAGTACTTGCTTTTGTTTTGCTGGTTTATCATCTTATAAAGTTCCACATTAGTGCTGAATTCTTTAATGTTCTCATCACTGTTTTGGGGAAAAACATCATGAATCTACTCTCAGCATGGTACAGAATTTAATACCTGCTTTTTACCTAATTACATTCAGGAAAACCAAGCTTCTCCAACAAATCCTGTAGTTTTTTAGGAGCACCAGAAACAAAATATATGCATTTCAGGGTTTTGGGAGAAAATACTGGTTACATGTTCAGATTTGAGTAGTGTACTGTGTAAAGGGGAATGATTCAGTCCCAGTAAAATTACAGCTCCTCTCCCAACCCCCAGCTTCAGAGAGGAAATAAATACATTGCACCTCCCTCTGAACCTTAGCCTTGCTAGCACCCCATGACATGAAAGCATTGCTCTCTTTTTGGCTGTACAAATATACTGAGTGAATTCCAGGATCTGTGAAGGCCCTGCACACCCATAGCCAGAAAGTGATGGGTTTCACAGACACTAAGCTTTCATGCAGTGGGGAATATCAGTTATAAATACCGGATTGTGAAAGATGAACTGAAATTTTAGCTGAAGAGTAGTCATCAGGAACATCACTCTGCTCTTGACAGCCACTGATAGAAAGGCAGAGATTATTTGAAAAGAGATTAGTACAGGAGCTGAACCAAAATGTCTGAGGCAACACTGTAGGTGCTTATTATTTCTTTGCAAAAAAGCAGCATGATTAAGAATACAGGGTAGAAGAAAACAAGGGTCAACTTTTGACTGAAGGCTGTTAAAAGTTGCTCTTGAGTAAATAAAGGATTCAGAAAAATGATGATAAAAAAAAGTCTCTCAGGAAATATGCAGGCAACTTGCCTGTTCTATGCAGGATCTCAGAATACAAAACAACGTGGCATAGGAAATAAGGGAAAAACAAGGTTCCTCGAGCCATAGACACACCTGACCACCAGTAGCAAAAATTATGTTACTATCTCAGAAGAGATAAAAATTTCTATAAACACTCTACAGAGATGCTACTCTTTCTTCTCTGATAAATTATGTTAAAAGATAATAGGAGTGCAAGAGCTGTTTTACCACCACTCACCAACGTGCATTTTCTAATCCCATAAGGCAAAATTATGTGGCAGGCAAATGGAGCAATATAAAGTAGGAAGAGTCAAGTGAAACATTTACTTACACCTCTTTCATTACTCTTCCTCTTAATAATAGCAACAAAATAAAACCCATCAGCATACTCTTGATACTACTGAATATTAAATAAGTTAAAATCCAGAGATGAGGGAAGAAAATTGGAACCATATCTATGCAAAAACTGCCTCAAATTAAAAACCTGTGTCTTCCAAATAACAGGTCCTAAAGGGGCAATTGCCTAGTATAGGTAGCTCTTATTTCTAAAAGTAATGATGGAAACAAATTGCCTTGAATCATCTTTATTCTGAGCATCAAAGTAGCAAAATGAGTATACCTTGCCTTCAAACTCCTGAATATCATTCTTACTTGCACTGACCTGTAATTTGTACTGTAAATCATTTCAAGATTACATTTCTGCTTTCAAGATTAGACCTGGGTATATATATACATCATCTCTCTAAATTCTTCTGGTTTCTCTTAATTACCTCACCCTCAGTCTGAAACACTGAAGGGTAAGGACTAAGACATTCCTCTGATAAGTGATGAAGAAATGTTCTCAAACTTCATAGCACATGAGTCTCTTATGCACGATAAGAATCTGTAGTCTCTGTCAGTGCAAGCAAATCCTTAATTGGTCTTATTCTCATTTATACTCATGTATGCTTCATTCTTTCAATTTCTCTGCCATAGTATCACTAAGCCTAATTATCCTCTTTCTCTTCTAGAAAAAATAATGCCAAAATTTGAAAATTAGTAGCAAGGTGGGATAGCATCAATAATATTTTTGCCTATTTAATATCAGGGTTAAATTTAAAGTTGTTTTAAAGTACACATCGTCTCTCTTTTGGGTTTTTTATGTCATACACTTTATTAGCTGGGAAGTTATCCTGTATTGCCCTTTCCAACTCCAGAGAAAGATTCATCACTAATAATTCTCAGTACTATTTCAAGAACGTATCGAAATTTCACACCCTCCCATCTCTCCCCATTTAACTGTGATTGCAGTTTATTCTGTATTTCCATGAAGTTCAGAAAAGCATATTTTTATATGGAAGGCTACAATGATTTCAGGAACATGATTTGTGAGCTGTTTTGACAGAGCTAGGGGAAATCTGACTTCATCTTTAAATAGATTTTTTTAAGTCATGCTGTCCTTATGAGAGGAAGTTCAGCTTTACTTACTGCTGAAGTGCAGCAATTTTACTGATTTTTGATTCAAAATTCACATGCATTTTAATGGTAGTGTTGCATATCAGTATCCATTGTGCTTAAAAAAACATTTGGCAATGTGTACATGATTGTTCCTCCCAGAGAATTCTCTTAAGAGTTCCCCATCTCCACCATGCCATACTTCATTTTGATGTAACACAAAAAATTTGGACTGGGTATGTAGGGACTTATTTTTAATTCTTTCTTGTTGTTGTTTTTCCTGAAATGCCACATTAGCCATGTTGCCAAAAGCAACATTTTTCACTTGCTTCTTTCATGTCTGGTTGTGAATATTAGTGGAGAGGTATTACTGGGATACATAAGTTACAGATACCACATGCAGTCAGATTTTGGGCTGCTATCAGGATTTCACTAAACAAAGCCAATCACCACTTTTATAGATGAACATGCTATAAATGACACTGACAATTTTGCCTATAACAAAATGGAATCAGGCAATTTTTGTTAGTTTCTCTATAGATGACTATTTTTCTACTCACAGAGAGGAATATAAAGGGAATTTTAAAATAATTATTTTCAGAGATGGCATGCCAGTTTTAATAAGGCTGTTTGGATTTTTTGGGGGTGGGTGAACTTCTGATATTTGTGCAAATATATATATAATTAAAGTGCTTGCATGTACTATCATATTTTTGGTCAGAATTTGCATAAGCATTGCTGTGTGATTTCAACATAATTTGCATGCTGTAGTTTTTCAGTTCAAATTTTCCTCATCATCTACCTCTCAGTTGAAGTTTGGAGACTTGCACAACCCTGGAAGAATAGAGTTAACAAAATGCATAATGGTAAAACCTGTACAGAGTATTAGAAAGTCTCCCAAATATTTAAAGCTGCTTACGCTTCTGCTTTTAAGACAGTGCATATGTCTAACCACATCTTTGTACCAGTTGGCATATCTTTATTAAGTCTGAACACTTAACCCATACTTGTAAAGTTTTTGTATCACTGATCTTCTATAAAATCTCAGCGTGTCATTTAGATATCCAAAGTCTGCTCTCTTTCTGTGAGATGCTGGCCCTCCTTTCTTTTTTGTTTTCTTACAATTTCTGAGTTAGGGAAATTAACAAAGTTCATATGTCGAAACAGCTTTTAAAAGTATTACAGAACATTCTACATCCCTGAAAAAAAATTGTGTTTCTGATTTAGAAATAATACCAAATTTTAGCTTGCTTTTCCTTCATGGGGCAGTTGAAGTAGGTATTCACAAAATATTAGGTTGGGGCCAAGGAATAATGACTGTACTTCACATGCTCTTTACAAAAACAGAGATGATTGTTTCTTCAAAGATATTCTTCAAATCATTCTTGCCTTCTAGGACCTAGTACAAAGACCACTAAAGCCAACATAAAAATACCAATCAAAGAGCTTTATCAGACACTGGAGGTGATCTGGCTTCAGTGGAGGTTTCAGCCTTATTTTCTCCATTCCAAATCTCAGGACTGTCAGATATAACACAGCAAATGCAGGATTTGTTACAACTGGCAAATTTGCTATGCCTGCATAATATTCCTAATGAATCAGTCCCTAAATTAACGCACAGTATGTATTATTTTAACAGTATATGTAAATAAATTTTTAAAAAAATCCCACCATACACTCTGAATGTAAATTATAAAATACAGAGGATATATTTAAATAAATATCCAAACACATCTGTTAACCCCAAAGGAAATTATCTATTTCCTTTCAAGCCTTCTTTGAGCAGTTTATAACCTTCATTTTTCTTATTTCCAGAGAAAATGGTTTATGTCTTCTGTGAATGTATATATGGACATATATAAGGGAATATATATGCAGATGTGGTATGTGTGTATATACGTATTCCCCTATATATAAAACTCTAATTTATATATATTATATATATTCATGTATATATAAAATATATATAAGGTTTTAGAGTAAGTTGCTTATTGTGCCTGATAAATGAAACATAATTGTAAGCAAATAAAAAACTTCCACAAATGACAGAAAAAATTGAAGCTTTTCTGTAAGGGCATATGTTATTTTTCAGTTTCTGCTAGATTTATTTATAGTAGAAATTCATTCAAAAAGCTGCAGTATTACATAACACTGGTTTCCAGCTATGACTCAGTTCAAAGCAGCCTAAGATCACTGAGAATGTTCATTGATGTAGACGGCAAAATCTACATTGTTGGTGAGCTTGGTGGTGGGGTGTTGTTGCTGTGGAAATATTAACTAAATGATCTCTGAATAGGCTGCAACCAACAGACTGAGTTTTCATCTACTGTGGTATGTATGACAAGCTCATACAAAGTATTGGTGGACATGATATTTATGTAACAAGTATGGAAAATGAAGATACTCAGGCGTCTGCAAACAATAATCCTGTTAGATTAATATGTGAAACTGTCCAGAACACTAGTCACTAAAACCACTGACAATTTATCATACTTTTTACAGGTTTTGGTGGTTTTAATTTGTCTGCAAGTAGGCAAGCCCATGAAAAGTCTACATTTGGCTCTCACTCTTTAAAAAAGTTATACCATGAAATTACTGGGAGATTTTTTCCACAGTGGTACATAAATCACTTACATAAATTCCCTTCCTTGAAAAGTGATATAGCTGCATTTTCCACTTACAGCCTACTTGGAAAGTTCACTGTATCTGCAGTTTATCAACAGAACCTGGTATTGCTATGCAATAATTAATAATTAAATATGCAGTAACCATTGTTTTTGACTAATAAAGTTGTTTCTTCCTTTCTGTACTTTGCAATACTGTATGGTTTTTACTTGAATATATTGGCTAGATTTTTTTTTTTTTTGACAACCATTTATTAGATAGAGGTGCTATTTATGTTCCAAAGATATAAGAGTGAATGATAACATCCTCTTTCTAGATGCCAAATCCCTTTTTTGACCTGACAAAATTCATTGTTCCTAATGTATATTAACCTTGTAAAATGCTTATGCATTGCATTAAATTGTATTTAAATGCATTTTTGTTCATTAACTTCTATTCCAGGCTTGTACTACTGTGTAATATGTCAAGTTTGTCCATATATATTTATGGGAAATTACAGTGAAAATTGTGTAAAATAAGCAATTGGGAGAAAAAAAAAGAAAAATGAAAATAAAATTTCCATGTAAAGTTTCTGAAAGGATGTAAATTCTGTTTTCTTAGGCTCCTTAATAGTAAATTATTTACACCTTCAGAGTGTGCAAATATTCATAGATACATAGATTGATTCACTATTCAGTTGTAGCAAAGATCTCAAAATCACTTCTTGTTGCATACAGAAACACAAAGATTTCCTGTGGAGAAAAGATACTACTAGTAGCAGAACATTGTACCAACCCCTTGCTATTCCTAATTTCAGCATAATTAGGATTTATTCTCATACATAACTCAAATATCATCTGGACACCAGAGATTTTTTTTCCCCATTACTCGAACGGGGATATTTCTATATTCCATGTATATGCAATATTACTGCTTGATCACCAATACTCATTTTGCTACAGAAGAGGCTTGAAATAGTGCATGTAGATAAGCCTTACTTTGTATCATCCTTATAAATCTTATCTGTTCCTGTGTTTCTGTCAATTGACTTCAGTCTATGATTGCTTGCCCCAGTTAAATTGTTTTTTACAGAATGTGATTTGATATTTAAAATTAAGATATTATGGGGGTGTTAAAGACAGTATTAGGATACTGTCTACACACCTTTCATACAGATGCATAGTAAGCTACTAGGAAACAAAGATGTAAAAGATGAACTATTGAGTGAGAAAGAATTTTTTCAAAGCAAATGATTGTTATAATTCTAATAACTGTAAAATCTATTTTCAAAGAATTATGCCTACAATCTTTGTGATACAGAAGTTTTGATTCAGCTACCAAAATATGTTTAGATTTTGTTTAGATTATGAACCCTCATAATAGTTGCATATCTGACTATTTTAATATTAATAAAAATCCATTTTCAGGCATTGACCAAGCAAAAGAATAAAAATAAAGCTAAAAATATCTAGTGGTGAAGTTGTCCCTTTGGAACAACAAACAAGATATGATATTTAACCCTGCTCAAATACATAGCTGGTATCACTTTTGTGCCTAAGGATATGTTGTGTCACTGAATCTGATTGCGTGACTAAAATATATTGCTAAGAAATGGATACTGAATTGAGAAAAATCATTCCTGTTACTGAGGTTTTGTGTTTTGATAGTGTAGTGGCAAGATAAATGGAGACCTCAGTCTGTAGTTACAGCTGTAGTAACAGCTGTTACTGTTTCCAACAAATGTTATTTTATTCTAATAATGAACCCTTTTAACTGCTGGTTATTCCAGGTCGAGTAAATAGATTGCATTTGCCATTGCAACTCAACATTAATAGCTTCCACTGTTTTATTCCTCTGATCAGGGACTTTAAAAAACATTGTGATTCATTGAAGATCCTAATCTATAAAATGCACTCAACCTTGAACTTGTGTGGGATCTGCTGTGCCAGCCGGTTCCCTAAAAGTCTATGGGACCTGATGGGATTACTCTGAGAATACTCAAAGTGCTGGCTGATGTCAATCCAAGACCTCTATCAATTATTTTTCAAAAGTCTTGGGAATCTGAAGAGGACCCAGCTGACTGGAAGCTGACAAACATCTGTGTTTGCCATAGCGCATTATGTCTTGCTCTATCTTCTTATATTACAGATAAGACAGTGCCCTAGAGATCAGAGATACCAACATTATTTTTTAAATATGAAGTCTGAATCATAGGTCAAAGAAAATTAAATTATATATATAGTGAATAGTAAATTAAATATATAGTAATAGTAAATTATATATATATAAAATTGATGATTTTGATTCACTGGTTGAATAAGTAGTTCCATTTCATAAGGCGACCTCTAATTACCAGTGCCCAGTGACACCAAACTGAAAGTCAGTCTTGTTTAAAAAATATCCACTTCTTGAACAACTGGTTTTCTCATGGAAACTTCCTACAGAATCCTATTGTATAACATAATGATGTTCTTACCTCAAAACTTGTATGTGACAATATGATTCTGTTCTTTTTTTGACTAGCATGAGACTTCAATCTTGATGGTTTGTCTGTACAAAGGAACTCTTGACCTAATCCAAAGTTCCACTGTTTTTTCTCACAAGGTGTAAAAAAACAGATGATACACCCGGAGAAAATCCAAAAACACTGAGTCAGATTGATATTTTAAGGACATTTTACCCACTTTTTATCCATTAGCACAAATGGATCTTAAAACATCTTGAACTGTACTGTCTTGAATTCAGTTTAAAATTTTATAATTGTAGATTTCATGTATTGTGTGAAAATTGCCTCAAACCAATATTTCACATTAATATATGAGAATATAAAGAAATTTGTCAAAACCAATATTAATCTTAGATTATTTTCTTTTTTAGGATTTTGTCAAAATTTAGAGTAAATGGGCCTGGAAGGTAATTATGTTACTTCCCTTCTTTTATGTGTTCTTCTCCTAACTTTTTCACTGGTACTGGTCATGCAAGTGTGAGAGATTAAAAATGGCTACTGGCTTAAACATTGTTAAGATCACCGAAGGACTTTTGTCCATTGTAGCGACTACTGACCACTGAAGCCCATCCCTTCCCAAATATGCCTCCTGACAGGAATTTGGACTCTGACGGAAACTTGAGATAACATAAAGGTGGTACTTTTGTCCAAATATCTCAGGTCTAAGGAGAAGTAAACAAGGCTGAGGGAGAAGAGTGTATCCACAAGGAAAGCCAAACTCAGCAGCTGTGATACAAATCATCTCTGGCTGAGTTCAGGGTGGGAGAGGCCACAGCCCACAGGCTCATCTGCTGAGGCCAGGTTTGCGCACACTCCCCCTGCAGCTGAGGGAGAGGAGGAGAGTGTTTGGGGGTGTGACAGAAGGAATGAACACCCATACACAAACTGTCTCAGTTGTAAAACCTCCCAACAACAACAGTAAGTAAAAAAACTTCGTAACTTCTTTTCCAACTGTTTGGACCTTACATGACAGAAAGCACCTCTGAGAAATTTCTTCGAAATGGTGAAGTTTCCATAAAGAAAAAATGAATCAAAATGCATGCCTGGAGGAGATACTGCTCAGCATTTGCAGATATCATCCTGGAGTCCTGCACATATTTCCATTTAAGATTGAATTAGATTTTATTGCTGGAAATTGTCAATTTAAATTTGAGTGCTTTTAAGAGTAGTAGCTAACATTTATGTTATTTCATTAAAAACACCTATTAATTTTCTTTCTTTGCTATGTCTCTTTTTTTTTCCAGAGTTCAATTACAATATTTTCCCCTGGAAATTGTGTAACCATAGTTAATCAAGCAATATATGTTTTTATATATATAATAACTGTGACAGCATAATAGTTTTCATGCCTTCTATATCAATTATATAGAGTTCAAGTCAATTCTTACTGCTGTTCCTACTTCCCCTTCATACCATTTTTCATAAGCTGGAAATATGTGCAATCTATTCAAACACTTTTAATGTCTGTGAAGTTGGAATGGAAAATTTGCTAATGCTGCTTTACTTGTTTCTTAATTTAAGACAAGCAGAAGTTCATCGGCACAATCTGTTTTTGTTTTATTATCCTCATCAAAGTTTGTGAAGACCTACAAACTACATGAGCATTTAATTAAACTTTTATATGTCATTAAATTCTCAGCAAAAAATTCATGTGAAATATTTAGGAAAATGTGTTATGCGAACATACTAAAACTCTCAAAACTTTCTTTTAAAATAAGTTTTAACTGAGTACTAAAAGAAAACAATTTATCTTATGTAATCTAGTTTGGATATCCCTAACTTGTTAGTACTTATATTTTCCACAAAATAAATATTTTCGGAAATGGTCCTGTAGAACCCTAAAGCTGTAGCTAGCTACCTAAAGAAATGACAACATTTTCTGATGTATCATACATGTATCAGTTTTCACTGACAAAGAGTTTATTTTGGAGGAACAGTGATTCATTTTGCCAACCATCATAATATACTTTGATTAATAACTGCAATTCCAGTTTGGCCTGAATGATAAATGAGTAACAGTTAGGCACTATAATTATTCAGTTCAATCACTGAACTGAATAATTGGAGGAAAATGGTTGAGGTTGAAATGAAGAGGTTCTTTTCCCTCACAGAAAAAGTCCTTATTTGCCTTAATTGCAAAACAAAGCTTTTCAATTCCATTTTGAACTTTCTAAATGGACATAAAGGGAAAATTGGATATAATTTTTAAAACAACAGAATTTAGCAATGATTACATTATTCACCAGACATATTGAGAGACAGATTCAGTTCTTCTGCCTGACGTGAATGACCCCATGATTCCCTCTTCTAAAGCGGCTGGGGATTCAGGACTGAATTTCTCTCCTGGTCATATCTTTTACTGCCACGGAAGAGAGCAATCTTTTGTTCCATTTTACATAGTTTTTGTTACATTTTACATACTATACTATCTGGACTATATGTCTTCCAGCATCAAATATTTTATGCAAAGTGAAGGAACACCAGTAAAATTAATTGCTAGTACCTGCACACTAAAAAAACCCTATGAAATAGTGTTTAGGGCATATCACAGCAAATGCATTGGTTTGAAAGTTACAAGAACCGCAGCTTTTGAAACACTGAAAAAAAAAAGTAGATTGACATTGATAGTCTCCTATTTCTTTTTACTCAGCTGATGTCCACTGCAAATAATAAAAGGCTTTGTTGTTGGGTATTAATAAAATCCATAGCTATTTGTTTTGTGTTTACACTGACATTGGATTTATTGTATTTGTTTGAGGTACAATTTCTCAAAGGGACCCACAAGGATCATCAAGTCCAACTCATTGAGCTTTGGCCCTGGAAAAGAATCCAGCACCATGTGCCTGAGAGCGTGATCCAAACAATTCTTGAACTCTGTCAGGCTTGGTGCCATGACCACTTCCCTGGGGAGCCTGTTCCAGTGCCCAGCCACTCTTTGGGTGAAGAACCTTTTCTTGATATCCAACCTAAACATTCCCTGACAACTTCAGGCCATTTCTCTGGGTCCTGTCACTGGTCACCACATAGAAGAGGTCAGAGTCTGCCCCTACTCTGCCCTTCATGAGGAAGTTGCAGACTGCAATGAGGTCTCCCCTCAGTCTTCTGTTCTCCAGGCTGGACAGACCAAGTGACTTCAGCCTCTTCTCATAAGGCTTCCTGCCCAGACACTTCCCCATATTTGTTGCCCTTCTTTGGGCACTCTCCAATAGCTTTATATTCTTCTTATATTGTGGTACCCAAAACTGCACAGAATATTCAAGGTGAGGCCACACCAGTGCAGAGCAAAGTAGGACTTGCCCATATGGCGATGCTGTTCCTGATGCACTGCAGGACATGGTTGGCCCTCCTGGCTGCCAGGCCACACTAATTGAAAATGATTCCTTACAGAAATAGATGGTTTTCTTCCCATCCACAAGCCCAGAGGCACAAAATTTGGTCTGGATGCAAAAGGTTACTGAAAATGAGAAATAATGCTTCAAAGCAGCAATTATTTTCTAAGAGAGTTAATTTTTCTGGCAATGTTATTCCCACAAGTAACAGTGTCATCAAATCATCTTAATTCTGGGTTCTACTCAAGTTTATTAAAGCAAGATTTTTCTCTTAAAATTAATCAAAGAAAAGATATTAAAAACTCCTTCTTAAATTCTGTCTATGTAAAAGCAGCAGCAGCAACCTGGAGATTCAGTGCATCTGGCAAAGGGTTGCAAGTGGGCAGTTAGCAGAAATATATAGTCCTAGGTATTGAAAGCGTGACGTAGCTAATTGCCCTTAAGAATGACATTAACAGGAGTTTGCAGCCAAAGGACTGCTTTAAATTCTTCAGCTGGTGTAGGGCATCAACAACAAGCATGAAACACCCTGGAGCCATTTACAATCCCGTTTTGAGTATCTGTTAATAACTTATTCCCACATCTATGTCCTCAGACTCAGCAATGTGTTTTCTGTTTATTGAAGCAACAGTCACTGAGAGGCCTCCACGACAACCTTTCTCTCACCTTCCTTGGAGTGCTGACGAGAGAGCTGACTGTAGAGCCTGAAGTGGAAATTGCTGGCCTCACACTTTTTGCACAATCTCTAGAATACAGCTAAGCATCCACAATACACCACGAAGCAATGCCTTGCTTCGGTGCTGCAAGGTGCTCAGGTCAGGGGCTTGTCTCACTGGGTTATATCAAAAAGTATCTGTTTTAGAGTCCAGATTCTTCCTCACTCTGCCCCAAGAGTGAGGAGGGATGATCACAAAACTTTTGGGCTGAAAGGTTTGTGTCGTTCTTTCTTTTCTGTTTGTAAGCTTCCGTGTGGATGAACATAATAGACAGGCAAAAGTTAAAAAGTAAAGTTTTTAATTAGGGAATTCTCTTTCTGATAGATTTTACCAAAACCATGAAAAAACTCACATGAATCAATCAAAGATCTTTATGAATAGATTTTTGCACCTTAGGGTGCCTGTACCTAGGAGGGTTTCTCTGCCAAGAAATGTTCAGTCACTTTATGGAAAAATACATTCTTGGTCAAAAATTTTTTGACTAACACATGTGACTGGGAAAATTCTTAGTAATCACATGCTGGAAGTACCTTAGGGTGGATGGAAGGAACAAAAAACAAGTATCAACTGTAACAAGATTATGGAAGAACACCTCCACACATCTCTCTTCCACACCTGAAAAACTTTTCTTCTTTTATACAGACTTTAGGGGAAAGCTTATACCTTTAGAAACTTGTCCTTTTAGAATAGAGTCACAGTATAAATAAAAAGAAATTTAAATGCTAGATAACTGAAATTTGTTTCACATCTGTACTGTGGATTATTACAGGCAATTTCCAAGCAGTTTTCTGGACCTGATCTATTTCCCTACCTTTCTAAGTGTACAAGAAGTCATGGCTAGAGTCCTCAGTAAAGAAAGGTGAAACCTATGAATTCAAGGGGTAATACCAGTGATTACTAATATTTTTATGTTCTCAGAACACATACTGTTTTCCATGTCACCTTTGAGCAGCTGAAGAACCATTTCCCCTGTTACAGAATTGCAGGCAATAAATTCTCAGCATGAGATTTCTAGCATCCCTGAAGAAAGAGTATAACACAGCTACGCACTTTCTAACATCTCTGGCCTAAAAAGAACTTAATAGTTCAGCAAAATTCAGAGAAATTTAAAGACATTTCTCTATTCATCTGCTTTTTTTTTTTCTAAGTGGGGTTTATTACCATAGGAAAGCATAGATATGGACATTCTAACAGCGCTAACGGATTAGTTGCTAAAGAACATATTGTGCTCTCTGAAGCTAAAAATATAAATCAAGCACCAATTTCAGGAACAGCCTCTAATCTTTCTGAAAAGTCATCTTACAGTCACCATATCTCCTTTTCTACTACAAAAACAACTATCTGTAAATCCATCTGGTTACCCCCACATTGAATCAGTCGGTAACATTATGCAGTGTTGGGGACCTGCAGAGGATGTGGAGCAAAGGAAAGGTCCAGAGAGATTCCTACTCCCTTGAGCACTCCTAGCTGCTGTGACAACTCCTTTTTTGTTGCCAGTGGTTGAAGAAAAGGCCATATGCTGCTAAACTGGTGACTTTTTTCCGTCTTTTCCTGCATTTCAAAAGATAGGACATTCTCTCTCATAGTTCCTAGTCTCGAGACAAGATGCAATAAGGGGAAAATCTCTGCTTTCCCATTAATATGTGAGTAATGTCTAAGCTAAAAGCAGGTAAGTGGAGTCTAGGAGCTGGTCTTTACTTGGCTAGCTGTTCTCTCATATTTTTCTGTCACAGGCACTTTCTAAATGTACGTTTGTGTCTCTCAAAATGGTCTCTAACTGAAAATATATGTGATTACTGCTGAGTAGTGTTCTTATTGCAACATGATTTTACTACCGCATGACAGGTTGTCACATATTATGTTGTAGTCACTCAGTGAAATATTTATGTCACAGTAGCCACTTGCTTCAAGATGAAGAAGCAGATTACCTACATCTCTGCTTAGGCATCGTTCACATCCTCTCTGTTCTGCTCCTCTTAAACCTTTCTTATCCATATCAACAAGCAAATAGCTCTCTAAACCACATTATTTTTGCTATTTGCATCTTCCTGAAAGCAGGCCTGAACAGGGTGTGTCTGTGAGGAGTATGGACTGATGAGCAACACTTCAAACAAGCTTTGTTAGTAAGACTATGAGCTGAGCAGAGAGAATGGGGAGGTCTTCTAGATCCACATGTTGTGGTGGCTTCAGCTTTTCCAACCCACACATGCCTGTGCATGTGTGTGTGGGACAATCATAAATGAGTCTCCTGTTGGGACACTACAATGAAAATGTCGGTGTCGTCTCAGGATTAGGAAATCAGCTGCTCTCCAAAGCCTTGATTTCAATAGCATGAATAAAAGGAGAAGGGAGGAAGGAAACAGTGAGTGCAATCCACAGAGGACACGATCAGCTCTGTTTCTTAGTTAATGTGTGATTTACGAAGTGTAAAGTGTAGCAGTCTCTGATTCAGTTAACAATAGTGTTTCTGAAACATTTTATGAGCTAATGAAGACCACAATTAGTGTCCTGCATTCAGTTGCAATACATGATGGAGACTTACAGGTTCAATGTAGAGTTTATGCCTGCTGTGACAGAGTTCTGAATGTCACCTTTTATTTAAAATACTATTTTCAATACATTATAGAAGAGCTGAAACAAATAGACCTTTAAGACCATAGTTTGTGGCCTTCTACAATTAACCTTGTAATGCAGAGCAAGAATGAACATGCCAATTCTGATGTTTATCCAAAGCATTGGATTTACTGAATTTCTGAATACATATGAAAGCCAAGAGTCTTCATGGAGCTCTGGAAGTTTCAGACTTGTCCAAGAGTTTTTTTGCTTAATTGCAGTCTGATTTAAATGAGTGGATGATTGTCAGCTGGAGATGTCAGGAGTAGCTTTGAAACTACCAGCCGTATATTTCTTTGGGTAAATCTTACGATTGAAATCTATCAGCTGTTATGCAGGTAGCAGTTCTGGAAACTGACTGTGACTGCAGGGAATTGCAATTTTTAAATTAATCCCCAGAAACATTATGTATATGTATATGTAAAAAATGAATATAAACAGAAAAATAATTCATTTGCTTCAGAAAGCAAATACTTTACAGAGCTATTTTCCTGATTTCTTTACATTTAATGAAAATAGGGTTGTAAAAAGAGTCAGTCAAATTCACTCACTCACTAACACAAAAAATTCTCATCCCAATCAAATAATTTAAAATCTCCATTCTGAATACGGCTTTTATCACTCCACTTTCATTTTCCCTAGTATGTATGTGCAAAGTTCCATATGAATCTGCTATAGTACACATACACTTTCTATGGAGCTCTCCAGGTAACTTTCCGTTGAATTTCCATTTGATTCCCTTCAATTTTAAAATATTAATCATTAAGAAAGTTTCATGTTTCAACTTTTAAAGCTTTCCTGCTCATAGGGAGCAATCCTCATTAAATTCAGGCAGTTTTTCTATATTCATAATTATCTGTCTATTTCATATTTCAACTACTTAAGTTCTTCTGTTAGGATGATTATTTAAAAAAAAGCATATATGAAAGTGTCAGAAACTTCATCTGCTTGCACGGATCAGTAAATGAGATCTATCTTTATAATCTGAGTCATCAAGAGAATCTTCTCAGAAGATTAAAGAAATGGCCTTGAAATGTTCTGGCAATCAAAGTTGTGTAAAGTCAAAAAGCGTACTTGCTGCTCTGTTCATGAAATCCATACTTTTACAAAAGAAATGAAAGGTATCTTTGGCCTTCTCAAACTTCAAAACTGCAGCTTAGAGTTGAGTTCAGGAGAATAGAAACTTAGTTTTAAATCATTAAAGAGTGATGCAAGTCTTCTTGTAAGAAGTCCAGTTGGGCTTCTACATCTTTTAAAGTAGTTTCAAGAGGTGCACTAAAGTACAACAAATTGCATGCATTAAAAAAAAAAAAAAATCAAAGGCCAGGTCAATGTGCTGAAACAACTTTTTATGTAAGGATCTGAGAATTTTCAATTTTATGTCCATCTACAGCTTTCTCACCCTCTCTGTTAACCTGGTCTTCCGGTGTGCTGCCCATTGCATTGCAGTAAATACCTGTGCAAAGGAAGCAATCATCTGTTTATTTCCACAGCATTATGGAAAATATCATAGCCATGGCTCTCAGCTAGTAAGAGTTTCTTTCCACTCCAGAGGCAAAGAAGTTTCCATGACATTTCTTGGCTTATTTCTGATAGATATTTGTATTTGACATATGTATTTGTATTCAACACTGTGGGGGGAAAATAAATTGTTGACAGAATGCAAGAAATAGTTAAGATTACCTTCCCAGAATTAAATGAGATTTGACTGCTGTATAAAAGAGCTATATCAACTGATATTTGACCATTTGAGGAACTCACTGTTTAAGTCATACATCATATAAAGCACTACAAGCCTGGTGCTAAGAGCTGTCAATTTGACACAAATAATTTGGGAAAAAATGAGAAGATTTGATGTGTCACATGCCTAAACTGTGAAAGTGATTGAATATATACAGAAAAGATGAACTCATGTTTTAAGTAAAAATAGATCCAAGTAAAACTGTATTCATAGTTTGATTAAGTAATGGCATTTGAGAGCTCAGACCTTTGCCTGGTGGAAATCAACACTATTTCTATAATTCTGATGGAAATCAACACTACTTCTACAATTCTGCAGCACAATGTATCTCTTTTTAATTTTTTTTTTTCCTACAAAATAATTACACCCAGCTAGCAAGAAAAAGAGCAAAGTTTACAAGACAGGCTTTATGAAGGTTGAAGAAGTCATAGTGGAAAACATTCCAAGAAAATAAATGGAGCGCCTAATCCCCGTGAGCTCAGTAACTAAATTGAACATTTTCACTAGAAGTGCATTGGCTACATGATAGATCTGAAGTTGTAATCCTATTAACAATAAACCTAATGGTTATTTATGGATGTATTGTACAATTGAACTAGTTTTACACTATTTGAAATATCTCTCTGCTAGTATACTGTTTGTGTTTGATACCTCAGCCATTTAGCACATCAAGCCACTTGTCTTTTTGTTGTCATTAATCCTGGAAGAGGATTTCTGCTGTCCTCAGAGCTCTAAGTAAGGTGAGATTACTTACTTTTCAAGATGCCTATCACTTCCTGCACACTGTGACTGTGGAATACCTCTCCCTTTCCCTCTCTCTCTCCCTCTCCCTCTCCCTCTCTCTCTCCCTCTCCCTCTCCCTCTCCCTCTCCTTCACCCTCTTTTCTCTCTTTCCTTCCCCCTAGCTCATTTTCTTTCTGAGAATTTTAGTTTTTCTTCACAGTGTTCAGATTTCATTAAATACAAAAAATGGTATCATCAGTCATCAACAAAATAAAATCAACAAAGTTATCAAAGTACAAAGTCTTTTAAGACCTATTTATTTATCAAGCAGTAAAATTCAGTATTATAAACACAGTTTATCCCTGGGATAGGGCTAGGTCAGGCTTAGGTTCATAAATTTATTTTTGACAGAACCCTGACCCTGATGATGTTCTGCAAAGGACAGTCTTCCTGAACTGTTTTTACTCCCTTCAGGAGCTGTCTGATGGATTTCAGAGTACAGTGATCAGCAGCACAGATGTGATAACAGAAATTGGGTCTAGTGGTATTTTTCCCTATAACATTAACAACAATGGAAATGGTGTAGTAACCTTCACATTGCTCTGTATATATTGAAGATCATATGTTTCAGTTCTTCGTTTTTTCTCAGTTTTAACTAGATTCAATACTAATATTCAACAGGCTGAGGAGAAGATATGATATATGAAATGTGATATGATCTGATATGATGTGACATGATATGATGATATACTGACTTATTCCTGTTGAAATGTTAAACTGAAGTTCTACTATTTGTTAGCAAGCTTACTATTGTCCCTAGCTACCAGGGAAAGGGATGACTGTAGATTCCTTACCTTATTACAAATAACACAATATGGAAATTAAAACCAGAGAAATTAAAAGCTTTGAAAAAAAAAATAAATTGAGCTAGAATTCATTCATCACTTTTATGTAGTAAGAGATAAATATGTACATTTTCTGACAGTGTTGCTGGCTCTATCTTAGATAAACAATACTTTGTTTACAGAGGAAATTTCTGTTGATAAAGCCAATTAAAGCACTCACAGTTAGGAACATTTAGACCTGGACTTTGACCTGACACTCCACTTCACTGATTTTGTCCTCTTTTTTTTAAACTCAGCAACAGATGATACAGCTGGACAGTCAGCCCACATATTCCAGCTAGGCTGGGGTAGCTAATCAACTTCCTAACATTTTTAAAACCTAAGTAGCCACAAGTGAACTAAGACATTGATGATATAGAGACAAAATCATTAGCACAGCTATTCAACGCTCAATAAATGACAACTGCTGCATCCTGTGTGTTTTGAAACTAATCTGCCTAATTGGCTTCTGGAGTCTCACTTCAAAGATGCACTTTTGTTTTGTGATAAAAGAGATATAATTACTGAGTGCAAGATTGGGTCAGCCTTGATGAGGAACAGAAAGAAAACCAAAATGGCTCGCCACCCTATCTAGTCTCTTTGTCACTAAAGAAATGACCAAAATCTGTGTGATTTTTCAATCTTTTCCAATTTGCAAATATTCTTCCTCCTCTCCCAGTCATGTTGCTTTGCTTTCCTGTCACTTCTTTTTTCTTTATACTCTACAAGTATGTGCTGGTTTTTACTACACTATCTCAGACGTGAAAGAGAAGTAATGGTAACTATTGTTTCCTCCTGATCGTTGTTAAGAATCAGATTCTGCTGAACCAATTATAAGACAATAATCAAATAAATCTAAAACAATACAGGAATCGACTCATATACACATCTTCAAATCGGACTCAAGATCTTTAATTTTCTAGTTTCAAGGTTTTTTTCTAGTACCTAATTTTCTTCTCAGTTTATTCTTATGCATCTTCTACTACAAAATTCTTTCTAGATCTTCTGTACCACTGAAATTATTTTCTCAGCAGTAAGTGATGTTTATAGGGTATGGAGATACTGTGGTTATTTGTTGTTTGTGTTTCTTCTGTTCTTTTTTCAATGGGACTTCATAAGAGACAAATCACAGAATTCACTTTGGCCACTTTTACAAATTCAAAGGGAATGAAAAAGCTTTTGTTTTCACTTGTTCCTAATTCTTTCTCACTTGTCACTGGCACACATAATGACTGCAGTGTGGGCAAGGGTTGAGGGGTTAGAGAAAATAGAACAAGGGTAACTGCCATCCATGTACTGAACTCAAATCTCTACATTAAGAGTTGAAAAGTGTTTCCCATCATTGGTCTTTGCATCACCCCTCATAATTAATCCAATTCAAAACAAAAATATAAGTCATAAATTAATCCTCGTGTCTCTTAAGGGAATATATGTTTACAAAGTACAGTTTGCTTTCCCTTTGTAATAATCAGAAAGAATTAAATCTGAAATTATTACAGAATAACGTGAATGAACTATACTGCTTGTTTAAAAAGAAACAAGTATTTCTAAATAACCCCTTGAGACACGACATTTGTTTATGATTAATATTATAATGGGATAATGGAAATTATCTTGGATGTTGCTCTCGAAAAAATCCTAAGCAACATCTCCTACACAAAAATACTTTTCGTATAAAATGCCTTTTATTAGCTAATTAGTGAATAAAAGATCAACCAGCTCAGATGAAATGAGGTTATTGCTTTAATTTAGTGAACTATTGTTATATGAAAATGGTTGTTGCTTTATGCTTCATCTTCTCTCACATATTTGCTCAGTCTTAAATCTATAATTATATTTCAAGATTGTTTTTCTTTTTACTTCTTTTGTGGAGTTTTTAACTCTTCTCTCTTCTTAATTATTATTATTGACTCTAATGAGCCCCTGAACCTTTTGATCAATGTAATGACATATACATATATAATGGAATCTGAAAGGTTTTGCTTTTAAGTATTAGAAAGAACATAAAACACTTTAAGGATACATCATGGCATACAGGTAAAGTATGTGTAAGCCAGAAGTGAAAAGTTTATCAAAAAAAAAAAAAAGAAAGAAAGAAAAAAAAAAAAAGAAAATAAGTCCTAGAGTCCTAGCTGGAAAATCTATAAAGAATATCTGTTCTTATCTGACACTTCAGGAAACGGGCTAATGTAAATAGAGGCAGAAAGAACATAAGTATTTCTAGGAGCATTCTTTTCTGTCCCAGCAGGGTTCCATATACGCTCTAAAGTATAAAATCTTGATTTACTTTGAGAAATGCAGTCTCACTAGTTGTGTTTTATGGGATAGAGAAAATCACTTTGAAGACAGGAGAAGAGTATTACATTTACAAACCATATTTCTTCTTTGAACTAATCCAAGAAGGTTGTGTGTAAAAGATAAGGCACAGATACATCTGTACTTGTTAGCCAAACTGATTTGTGGAATGATAATGAGATCTCAAATCTCTGAAAAAGGGAGTCCTAAACCTTTATCAATGACCCTATAATTCTACTTCCCTCAGTTTGGAGGAGTGGAAGAAAAATTGAGATTTCGTGCCACCATTCTTTGAGTGCTTCTGCAAACCCTGCTTATGTTAACCACAGTCTGACCTCATGGAGTGCTGAAAGACCCATTTTTTGACTAAGAAATAGAATAGAAATGCCATGATGGGCAGATCCCAATGCCCCCATCACAGACGCTCGGAGCCCCTGTCCTGGTCTCAGGACTGTTTTTCCAGTTTGAGAAAATATTAGTAAGTTCCATCACATGAGTAGGAGCTCATTTTTGTGCCATGGAGCATCTGCAGAATCTTCTGGCTTGCATTTGTAAAATTTAGCATTATCATGAAAAATAAATTTCTTTTGTAGGTGTTGAATATTTATGTATGTGCCCTGCAGCCATACTACGGTGAATTGTGGTCCTGTCTGATCTTATAACTAATGTGTGGAAGGAAGGAAAGGTGCAGGCACTCAATCTGGAGACTCTCAAGGAAAATATGCATGATCGAGGAATCAGTATTGGCAGTTATTAAATAACACATTTCTTTTGAGTCAAAACATGAAATAATCTCCACTTGGTGCTGAATTGAATGGAAAAGAAAAACAATTTTCTCAAAATAGCAAGGGATAATAACTTGAGCAACCTATCAGTTAAGATACTACCAATTTTTTGTTCTGGTGTGTTTGTCCCTTACATGTAAGCAGAGCTGGTTACATGTTAGAAGATAGTCCTGAAAATATCGTCTTAGACTAGATCAAATTAAATGTTTAGGTGCCTTCAAGTTAAACAGGCAGTTACTGTGCCTTTAAACAATTCTTCCTTTCCAGAGTTACCATCAGACTCTGAGCTACTCATCAGGCTACTGAGTACTACTCTGTACTGTACCTCAAGTATCAAAACTACTGCTTAGAAACTGGAGCCTGAAATTCAGAGGATTGCTACTTGCTGCTACTTGGAATTTATCTGGGGGCTTTTGGGAGGGGGTTTGGGTTTGTTTGTTTGGTTTTTTGGGGGGGAGTTGTTTGGGGGTTTTTTGGGGGTTTTGGTGGGGGTTTTTTGATGGCAATGGTACAAGAAGTCTAGGGTTTTCCTTATACTTTTCTTATAACTTAAAGGGTTGTCAATGAGAGTGATACTCTGGTTCAGCATTGCAGGGGAAACTAGAATTCAAAGTTCTGCCTGTTAAGAAAGCTCCCTAACTTCCAGCAGAAAGACTAGTGACTGAGAATCCTTTTCTCTCTCCTGTGTAATTCCTGAGATGCTGAATCCTTGTTCTGCAGGCAGTAGATGAGAAAAAAAATCTATAATTAATTATAGATTATAGATATAATTAATTAATTTATATTAAAAATTCCCTGCCAAAGGGACTCTTAGATTTTGGTCTGCCAGTACATTGTTGTTTTTGTTTCATTCAATAGCAGAAGTGCTTGAGGATTTGTGCCTAGTAACACTGAAGACAGTCAGTAGTCTAACAATTAAACTGCAGTTTTTCATACAATTTCCTGAGTAGGAGGCTATCCAGCCTACTAAACCTTATTCTGTAAGAGATACAGAAATTACAGAAATATAATTTTAGAACTCTCCATTTCCCTCCAAAGTAGGAAAATAAATATATACTTAATACTTTGAGAATCTAATCACTATGGTGCGTAGACTAGGTAGTATCAAGAACCTGTGCCTTCCATTCATGAATGCTTGATTCCTGTTAGTGTCACTAGACATGAGGAAAAGATTTCAGTGTGCAAATCAAGGGACCTTTGTGTTATTCCTATAGTCTTTAGAATTCACTGATACTTAGGCAAAAGTCAAGTTCACATGTCCAGGTGTGTGCACTAGAACCAGGTGTGCAGAAGTCAGAGGAAGTCTCATATCAAAAATATCTGCAAAAAACCTTGACATGTAAGCAGCTGCTGTATACAGTTTTATTTCAGTGGTAACTTGGACTTTTGTAAGTCACCTAATTAATCATTTTGCTCTTTTTCTATAAAGATTAATATTGTGTACATGTCCAGTAGACATAATGGTATAACCACAGGATCATCCTTTCTTTTTTCTTTTCTTTTTGTTTATTTGTTTGTTTTAGAAAATGACCTGGTATTGGATGCACGAATTGCAATTCACCTTCTTGAAAGTTGCTCTTTAAAGCTGAACAAAACAAAGCAAATTCTGGAATTTTTATCTGAGTTAGTATAGTTTTCAATACTGCAGAAAACTGTGGTCAATATTACCTTGCTAGATTGTAGATCAAAAATTATTGTCAATACCACAGAACAGTTTTGTCTTTATTGCAAAATGTTTATGTAGAATTCATCCCGAATTTCTTCATTAGTTTAATTTAACGTCACAAATTGTAAAGTGTAGATAGTCAAGATCAGTACTGAAAATTAAATAGCTTTTTGTTATTTTGACAGGCTTCTGAAAGAGTATAGGTATTCAAAATTATTATTAGGCCACAGCATGGAAATTATTTTTATAACCAGGTTTATTTTTGTTGGACCTTAGAGCCTAGCACTTTTATTCAGAATGTGTTACAAGATAAACCTTACAGATTACTAAGCAAGGAAAAATAGAGTTTCTAACAAGGAAAAGATAGCTTATGAAAAACAACAGTGCTTAAACTGAGATTAATTATTAAGCAGTTAACTTCTCAAGGTTTTTCACTGCTGATTGATAGAAATCTAATCTGATTTTTTTTTATCAAATTAATCCATAATTTCAATAAACCCTGGAAACGGCACATAATTGTTCCTACTAAATACCAGCTGCCTGCTCCTGGCTGGGGCAATGGGACAACCCAGCCTGTGGGCCCCTGTTGCTCCCCCACCAAAGCCAGACCGCAGGTCCCATTGGCTTTGGGGCACATTGACTGCCATCTCTGGAATCAGATGAGGTTGCTTATGGCTTATGCAGTTAGGCTGTGAAAACTTCCGAGGCCGGAGACCTCAGAGCCTGCTCGGACCACTGGCTCTATTGCCTGCCTGCTCTCATGGTGAGAAATGTTTTCCTGTGTCCAGATCCAAGCTCTTCTGTTTCAGCTTGTGTTTATTGTCCTTCATTCTCCTGCCACACACCCCTGTGAAGACCTCAGTTCCATCTTCTTCATCATCTCCTTATGGGCTCTAAAGGGGTGCTGGTAGAATCCCTCAAAGCCTTCTCTTCTCAGGCTGAACAGGTCTGGTCGTCTCAGCAGTGAGGTGACATATGTGCTGTTTTGGCCAAATTTACAAATATATCCTCTGAGAGAAGGCAGGTTACAAACCACCCCTCCCCCACTAGATTTGGGAAAAAATAAATTTTCCTCAAAGGAAAGTGAAAGAGATAAAAACTATTTATTTAACAAGCACACGGGAAAAGGAAAATAATGCTAGATAATAAAATCTCTCGCTGTGGAGAAAAAAACCTGGGAAAGTGTTAGAGTCCTCCCTTTGGTTGCCTCGGAGCTGGGGCTTGGCCCAGGGCCAGGCCCTCTGTGCCTGGTGGAAAGTCCTCCTGATGTGTTCTAATATTGAAGAAGTCCAGCAGAAAAGGGAGAAAATCTGAAATTCCAGGGAAGGAAAAAAGTTCAACTCTCAGTCTCTCTCCAGAGAAGAAGAAACTGAACAACTGGCGAGGAACTGACCCGGGAGCAGCGAGCTGGGTGCTTCCTCGCTCCCCTGCTGCAGCTGGGAAAAAAAGTCGCTATCTCTGTGTGACCTTGAACAAGCTGCAAACTGCTTTGAAGAAGTTTTGCTCAAGTTTTCCTCCCCCCTCTCAGGCTCAGTTTAAAGGCATAGAAAGGCACAAGAATTAATTCCTGGGCATAGGGCAGCAATATGGGATACACATCATAAAGTCACTCCAAGACACATATCATAGTAACCCATCACTTCTCTTTCAAGTGACCACACTTTACCTTCAAGTTCCCCATGAATTTTTAAAAGTTTAAGCGACAGAAGATATATTCTGGTTTGGTTTATCTGAATCCAGTCCTTAGATAGGCTAAATCTACTTCAAGAGTTTCCCTATTATCAAATAATTCTTAAACTGTTGGAAATCACTTTATAAAAGGCAAAAGAGCAAAACAGCACTAATCACCATTTATGATTTTGTGACATAGATTCAAATCTGAAATATAAAAGTCCCTATTTTGGTAATTTCTCTTTCATTGGTTAGTATTACCATAGATGAGTCAATGGTGTATATCAAAAACATGAGTTGTGTACACATTGCCAGTGTGTGCCAGCTTGGTGAGATCTTGCTTGTCTAGTCAGTCACACACCATGCATCTCCAAGTCATGGGTATTCAGCCTGTCCAGCAGGTGGATCTGGCTCCTTGCTCTCTCCAGGTGTCTCCTATGCTGCCTCTATCACAAGTTCCACGAGCAGGTTATGCATCCAGGTGCTGAGATTCCCACAACTATGATTTTCCTCTGCATTCCCTTGTGTGTGGGGCCATCTTTTGTCATGTAACCTAATGGGACAATAAGGATGGACAGAATTAGATGAACATACTTCTCAGTACAGAATTGGGTGTGATAATATTGTGACAAATATGTGACAGGAAAAATCCCATAGAGATCAAAATTCTTTCCCATTGTCACAGAGAGTTATGGAAGTCAAACTTCCTTGAGTCAGTTTGCCAAGTGCTCAATGATTCTACAGTGCTCTAACTCTATTGAGCTACTCTTTTGAGTAAACTATATTTACATATTTTTACTCTAAGAGACTGTACTTTTATAATCAGAAATATATTCTTCAAGTCCAGGCATGTGGAATGTGAGGAGCTAATGATGCTTTTAGTCAATACATCTCACTTAATCTCTGAAAGCCTTTGTTTACAGGCTGTCTTTGTTTACAAAGGAAAATGAAAGACATTAGTGCTTTCAACTTAATCATTTCCCATAGGCACATGAAAAGACTCTGAGAAGATATTTGTGAATGTTAGCCTTTTACTGTGTGTCCCAAAGATGAATCACATGCCTGTTCCTAAAACAGACTCCTGTGGTTATCTTCAGTAATGCTTGCACTGTGTGCCAATGTGCATTTTCAAACTTGTTGAAATTTAATTTTAATTCCAGTTTAAATCCACTGACATTAGAAGTTATAATAGTAAAATAGTACCTTCTTACCTTAACCTTTTTTTTCCTGCAACCTCATTTCATTAAGAATCAGCAACTTCTTGGTTAAGTGTGATTAAATATGGCTTAATTAGTTGTTGTAGAATTTTAAGAGATGCAGATTATGCCAAAAACAAAGATCCCTGAAAATTGCTGCATTGAAGTTGAATAAACAGTTATTTTATTGAAAAATGGTAACTTGACATGTCTGTAAAATTTATAGGAATGGAATCATCTTCAAAACCTCCTAGGAGTTGAAGAAGAAAATTGCATTTGACGTAATAGGGAACCTTTGTGATTTTTTAATGCAAAGCAATGCGTTCCACATGCTTCTTATCAAGAAACTTGTTCAATCTTCTCCTGCCTATGGGATGACACTTCTGAAGGCAGAGAGAGAAGGCAGCTCTCTAGGAGAGATTGGAAATACTTGTATGCATACAATGGAAGTCTGCTATCTTTTGTGAAGTTTTACTGGGAAATTAGTTAGAAAATTTCCTTCTCTGTAAACATTATTCTGGTTTTCACAGTTACAGAAAACTTTTTGATTTTGACCAAATCACATTTATATGGAATTATGAAACCAACAGGTAAATAGTAAAAGAAAAAAAAAAACAACAACAAATATTATATATTTTTAAGAAATTTTTCTCTCCCATGGATTTAGCAGGGGGTTTTTTTATTTAATACACCATGCTTTAGAGTGGGGTGAAATGAGCACATTTTCCTAGGGAGTTCTCTTGCATGTAGATCAAATGTTGTGTAAGCCCATAGAGATATAACCTTTGACTGTCATATTTATGTCTTACATTGTTCCTGAAAATGATTTATGAAAGTATAACTCAGATTTACCTTTGAGTGTTGATAATGTTTCTTTATAAAAAAGATGTACATGCTTGAACAATAAATGTGGTTAATTTTTTTCTATTTATTTAAAAAGTTTATTTACTATAAGGTAAAGGAACTTTACCCATATATGATTCTGCTAAGGTTTGTAAGAGGCTCTCCAAATCTAAACATAAAAAATAACATTCCATTCAGATTAGCCAATTATATATGAGTGTCCATAGTTACGATCATTTTTTTCTAAGCAGTTCCAGATGAAAATATAAAGGGGAAACAGAAATAGAAAAGATGATGGGGACACAAAGTTTCCTTGTTCATTTCCATAGGAAGTTGTAGTACCGATATCTATCCATGAACTGAGGCAGATGAAGGCTGAATTTCATTCATTAATCACGCATTCAATTGCTAATTAATCTCTCTGGAGACTTTACATTGAGAGAGCATCTGCTAGACAAAAGTGTTTTGTAAAGCTATGAATGACAGGTCCTGTTAATGAAATATACTGTACTGAAGTTGGTTTCTCCTTTAGAATCTTACCCAGGGACAGAACTAGTACTACTACTAAGAGAGATGTCCTGAAAATTGTGTTAGCAAGAATAAAGCACAAGCTCTGTGGCATTTATCATCTTGTTGGTTTTGGTTTTGGTGTGGGTTTTTTGTTGGTTTTTTTGGGGTGTTTTGTTTTTTTTTTGGTGGATTCCCTCACATTTTTAACACCATGGCAATAAATAAAATGTAATTATAATGTATTAATATAGTGTAATTAAAATGTTGGAATATTTTCCTGTTCATTTTTTACCTCCTCAAAAGCTTCTGGAATTTCATACCTATTAATTTCATTGGTGTTTAATTCCATAGCAAAACTTAGGTTAAAGATCTAGAAAAAATAAATGCAATCTTTTCCATTTAGCACCAAGGGGGAAAACAATCACCTTCTGAGTTTATCTCACAGATTTAAACATCTGAAAAGAGTTGTCTTCTTTTCTTCAATTTTGAGTGCTTAAAATTCCAAACCTCACTAATATTTAAGAGAGAGTTCTGAGACAAGTTCCCATCATTAACATTTGATAAACATAAAATAAATCATGCTAAATAAAAATATTGCCACAATAAAGTGGTGGCTGAGGGAGCTTAGCATAATTTATCCAGTTACTAATAGGGCTATAAATAAAAAGCAATTTTTTTTATGACTTTCTCTATTAATTCACCATTACATTCTTTTTCTCTGATAAAATTATCCAAAATTCCTGGTATGTTTTTTGTTAGCTTATTTTTCAGATTCTTGTTCTAGACTTTTTTGATTTGATTCTCTCTTTCTCTCTTTCTCTCTTTCTTTCTCTCTTTCTCTCGTTCTCTCTTTCTCTCTTTCTCCTTTTCTCTCTTTTTCTTTCCTGTTTTAGGTCAGAACTCTTTTTCCACGCTCTCCTTCTCATTTCATAAGTCTTAGTTATTCAAAATCAGTGCTCCATGCCCAGTGGAAACTCTGTGACACCCACCACAGCATCTTCTTCATCCTTTTTGTGGTTGTAACAATTTCGTCTGCTCTTTCTTCCTACTTTGCATGGTTATGTATGTGTGTTTTCATACACATACTGTCATGGTCTATGTTAGTAATAGTAAAGAGTGAATAAAAGCCCCAGGTTATATATTCATTCATACTGCAAAATGAAAATAAAGGTTTTCTTTTTAGTTCCTTTTCTGACAGCTGTCTGGACAGGTTATTTCTGGACATACATAGCATCTCAACTTCATGGCTGCATCTAACTTTGATTTAACAGATAGAAAAGATGTTTGCCTGAAGACGTCTAAGGAGACAATAGAAAAGACAGTATTACTTTGCCTTTTTGTGCCTGCAGTGATGGGTATTCACATCTCCGAAAATAAATTGTAAATTTATTTCTATTTCTAACTTGAAAACTTTGTATAAAAGTTACAAATATTGTTTTTAAAATTACTGTTTGGGAATTAAGCGACCTGCACTTCAGAAGATGAGATGCTAATGAGAAGACAGGAGGACAGTATGATGAAGTATTCAACAGCCTTCATATTACTGTAAGGGTGTTGCACAAGTTAGAAATAGTGTTATTCTGTTTCTATGCCTCCTTTTCTTCTTTTCTTCCTAGTTTTGTGCTTCCTGAGAAAAGAACTGTTTGTGCTATTGCTCCTTTGCATCAACTCTTTGACTGGTTGGATTAGTCAGGAAGCCCATTACCTTGTGTCAGCACGAGTGCAGTTATACAGAGTTCATGTTGAGAAACATCCAGTCTTTCAAATTGTCTTATTATCCAGCTACATGGTGGACTGTTTTTTTGATGAACAAATGCTCTCCAGCAAAAGACCTTTGTGTGCAAAGGACACTCCTTATATTCCTCCTCCTTACTCATTTTAATTGGTTGTTCAGTGGCTTGGAAAACTAACTTCCTTCTCTTTTTGTAACTCATGCATTTCAGACCACCCTAGGCAGGTATAGAGGAACATTACTAGTGTTTGTACTGTGATGTGTAAAAATTGCAGATAATTTTTTTTCCTTAAATATTCTTGTGAACAAACAAAATAAAGAACAAAAAGCATATGCTGTAATGCCAGTGGGATAACTATCAATCTCACAGGTAAATCGCAGGTAAATCGCAGGTAAATTAAAATAAAAAGGTACTCATCAATAATTTATGTAAATCTCACAATATCCATACAGCTTTTTACATTTCACTAAGCTTATAAAGAAAAGCATTGAGTAATTGGTTCAGCAAAAAATGCTAGGATAAATTTGGTTTAATTTTATATTTTTTCTTTTCAATTTATAAGTTTGTGCTATTAAATGCCTGTTTTCCTGTCCCTCACATCCAGACAGTACCAGAATTTGTTTCTCCATAATTGGCTGAAGAATGATATCCATGAAATGATCAAATTTCCCTTGAATCAGCAGGTTTCTCAGTTTGCTTGCTAAATGAATGGATAAGAATTTAATGATTCCAGGCAAATTATTCCATTCAACAATGGAGTGGAACACTTTACATGGTTTTGTCTCTTGCCACAACTGTTTTTGCTGGGGGCATATTTTTTAAATTCTTTTCAACATTTTTTTGATTATGGGGACTTTAAAGTTTGGGAGGCAGGAGGGACCATTTCTTTTCAATCTGAAATAGAGAAGCTCTGCAAGAATTCCAATAGTTCCTCTCTCCATTGTTAACTGGAGTTTTGAGCATTTTAGTATTTTGAGACAATGAAAATTGAGGAATATTCTGACATCCAAAATTACACCCTCAGTCAACTATTATAACTTTGTGAAATAAAATATATCATTTCTAATAGCCCTATCTCAACCTCCAAAATGCAAATTTCAAGTCTTCAGCATCATGTGATTCATTCTTGAGGATCCACTTCAACTTTCCTATGACTTGCCAGTGCAGGCAGAGCTGGAGATAGTTCCCCAGTAGGATCTTGAATGAATACCAGCCTGCACTATTAATCTGAGTGAAGATTTTTTTAGCAGTAAAGTTTTGTGTTCAGGTTTGGACCATTCTGCAAGTTTTTCAGATGAAAACATGGACTCTTCTGACAACAAAAACCAACACCAAAACAAAAAAAACCCAAAACAAAACAAAAACAAAACCACAAACAAAACAAAAATCCAAACCAAAACAAAAAACAAACAAAAAACCAAAAACCCAACCACAAAAACCTAAAAACAAAACCAAAACAAAAACAAGGGGTTGTGTCAAATCAGGGAAAAAAGATAAAAAACTGCATAAACTGCACACTAAAAATCACTGCTCCTGTGGAAAGCTGTCTGTTGCTTATTAGCACTGTGAATTAAAAGTCTAATGCATTTTTGTGCTCATCATAAGGTGGTCTGTCACATTAAATGCAGAAATTTTTTTTATTGCTTTATTGTCAAGATGTGCCATCAAGAGAAAAGAAAATGGAATCTGAGCCCCTATATACTAATTAAGCCAGATGTATGCTTTTTCTAGAACAGATATAACCAAGTATTAATCCTTGGGGAAGCTACAACTCCCTGGAGTCTCCCTCCTGGAGTCAGTCCACACAAGTTGTCTTTAATACACCAAAATTCAACAGGACATCAATGAAAGGAAAAAAAAAAAAAGGACTTGAAGTGCAAAAAAAATATTTTGTTATACTATTTGAACTAATTACATACCTGGAATCATTGACCTCAGGAGATCTAGATACTGCCACTGGATCTGACAATTTCAGTTATGTGAGGCTCAATCCTCTAACATCCAGCAGGATCCTCAGATATGCATAGAGCAGCTACAAGCATACAATGAAAAAGGGTAGGCAAGGAATAGGTCTAAGGTGATCTCTGAGGCCTTGACAGTTGATTAAATGCTGCTGATTAGGAATCTCTTATCTGGGTGTCAGTACAGGCATACGAACATTAAAGAGAAAAATAACTTGGTTTTGAGTATTTGGAAAAATCCAGAGAAACTGGTATTGGGTAAGAGTAATGGGGACTCAGTGCATCATAGATAATTCAAAGCCTCAGTTATGGTATCATCCAGTTATGGATAAGACTATGACAACCTGCCTTTTCCCTGTCAAAGGCACTTCTGCAAGCTGTGTAAGATTTATGGGACAAAAAAACTGACAAGGAAGACCATGTTGAAACATATCCCAGTGGCCTGAGGACTCCCTATGTTCTAGTCTCTCAGAAACCTTTATGCTTACTGTATTAAAAAAAAAATAGGTGTATGCTACCCTGGACAGAGGGATAAGAAGTTGGTTCTGAAACCATTGAATTAAGTTATTTATTATGCTGGCTCCTCTGGTGTCACAGACTGGAATGAAACCACCATGACTGAAATCCTGGACACATGTTCTTTAGAATTAACTCAGTCCCTTTTCAGGGTCTTCAACTGTGTGGAAACATAATCAGTGCTTGTGTACCTCTTCCAATCTATCTTTGAATTTTGATGTTGTTTACACTCACTAAGTGGCTAGGTGGTTATATGGAGTATTTGTGAGCAAGTGCATGGGGAAGTTTTTGATTCAAAACTGGAATCTTCTTCTACTTAGAATGCTACCAGGGTGGGAGAGTATATTGCCTGAATTTATCTCAAATTATGATGATTTTATATAGTCTCAATTTTATCCTTTGGTTATCTCAACTCTAATATGAAAAATTCTGTAACATGTCTATTGGCTGTTTATAATGTTGGCTACTGAATGCTATATTAACCATACCTTAATCTTCTGGGCTCCATTATAATACAAATACTAAAAAAAAAATCATAACTCAAGTATTTTAACTGCATAGTATTTCCTGTCTTCTCCTCTCCCAGACCTGAAACCATTAGGAAGGTTCTTAGGAGAAAAATTCAACACTGCAAGGGCTCTAACTCAGAGAGACACTCCTAATTTCTGTTAGTTAAACACAATGACTGAGCTGGCCTTGTGACTTATCTGTGACACAGAGGCAAACACATCATTCATATTAAGCTACTCTCCATGGGTCAGAGAACTAGGGGCAAACCTGGAAGGTTTTACATGTATGAGTAGCCCCTGTCTTCTCTTTTTCTGACATTATTAACTTGGGTCTTACACCTTGAGCTTTACAGGCGCTGGTAATATGCCCTTGCAGATATAAGTTGCTTCAAATGAGCAAAATTGGAGTTTCATGCTACGTGACTAATTAGTATAAGCAAATCTTGTCTCATAGCAACCTAGATATGATGATGAGCACCTGCCAGCCCAGATGGTTTGGGGACGAATTTTCTAGTTTAATAGAATAAAGTACTGTTGCTGAGCTGTTTCAAACTATTATTAAACAGGAATTTTGGAAGAAGTCTGAGAAGTGATTATGGTGAAATCTTAATAAGAATCACCAAAATTGTCATGCTCAATTTTCATCACTTGTCAAGGTATAACTTTTAAATGATGCATGGCTGTTACATCTTATTCTGTCTGTGTGCGCTAACAATAGTATTGAATAGGCATAAACTTGGGAATACTGAAAAACCAGTAAGATCTGCAAAGTCACAAAATTTGTTTTCTTATTATAAGATTTTCTGGTATTAATTGCAGCCTATAGTTCTAAAAAGCTGTATGTACAAACTTTAGAAGAGATTATTATAGGAGATTTTTGTAAAATTTCAAGTAAAAATTTCAAATATATAAACTCTTAAATATGCATCGACTGGAATTTTATAACCTATGGAAATAGTTCAGAATAGGTATGTGGAGAACTCCAAAATGCATCTGTGTGCTAGAGGTACTGTTGCAGCAACCTCATAACTTACAGATGAAATTCTAATCTCACTGATATAAAAGATATCAATATTTCAGCCATCGAACATGGGAAAACTTAAAAATTTCAACAATTTTTTGTTATCTAGAATTTTTAAAAGAAGATGAACTTATCTGAAGCTCTTTCAAGTTAATTCTGTTTATTAAACTTTGAAGAGATTAAGAAATCTCTGTGAAGAGAGCAATGTTATTAGTTTCAATGAAAACTCTATATTATAGTTCCTTCTGCATTTTAAAATGAAACCAAATTTGTCTCAAATTAACAGATTGACTTTTCCATTGCTACCTACTTTGTTTCAGTTTTATTACTATACCTGAAAAACGGAATACTTAGTAATATGGAGAAGAAGGAATTCTTCTTGGAAATTTTGTGTACTATGTATTTTGTCTTAGATGTATTTATGATATTAATTAATTAATATTGCTGCTTAATTTTAGAGATGGCAAGGCAGACTGATGATAAAAATGCTCAGGGTTAAAAAAACTCAACCATTTCTTAATTATTGTACCATTTTTCAAATATCTTCCCTTCTTTTTGTAAAACCATTCAACATGAAGTATGAAGAACTTATTTAAAAAGACTGGTTTATTATGAAATCCCAGAAACAATTTTGGCAGGCACTACATATGCTAATATATTCCCCAACTGGAATTTAGCAGTTCTAGGCTTCCATGAGTCAGAAGAGAAAAAAACCAAAGCTTCAGGGTTTTTTTTCAAGTTCTGACTTAACAGCATGAACAGTAAAGCCATGGTTTTTCTCAGTAATCTAAAAAGAGATCCTTAAGAAAGTACGTAAGGTGCACAAATGTGTATACATCTATTTACATTCCCTTTCCCCAATGGAATCAACACAAAAAAAGAACTAAAGTGAGGGTATTTCACCAGTCGCTTGTCATTCATTGCAGATCTAGAGTAGAATTTAATCTCAGCACATTCCAGAGTCGTACTTGCTTAGAGCCCTCAGCTGAGTGAGAAAAAATAGGTCATATCATGGGCTACTTAGGACTGGAAGAACAGTATCTTCATTTTCTAGAGCAAATTCCCCATTTTCCCCCAAATACTAGCAAACCACAAGGCAAAAGAAGGAGCTACACTGACAAAAAAAATGTACAGGGGAAGCTGAGATATGTTAGGCTGCAAGAATAGCTCAAAGGATTTCTAACAGAACATACAATGTATATTTTTGTTAAATTGAGGAAAAACTAGCCAACTTTCACTCATCAGCTTCTTACACTACCATATCACAACTTATACTGCAGGATTTTTCTTAGGAATTTTTCCTCTTTTTTTTATCTTTTGCTTTTTTTTCTTTACAGAAGAGGCAAGGAATAGAACTGTATTATTTTAAATTATTTTATTTTTTCCTCTTTGTTTTCATAAAAATAGCAGGTGTGATCCTGTGGTACAAAAGTGGTAAGTATAAATTCAAGCCTTTGTGATACAACATCTGAGGCATAACTTGTTAATGAAAAACTGAAGAAAGCTGTTCTGTAACACACATCTAGTTCTTTCTTAAGATAAATTTAGAAAATACTGCATGCAACTGCTTACTAATAATGTGGAGAGTAAACTTACAATAGCGAGCAAATTACAAAACTGTCATTAAGTCAATTCAGTAGCATCAGATACTTAAAAAAATGTCGTGAGGCTTCAAGACTAAAGGCTGGATTAATACTGAGGTAGTGTTATACTTGTATACGTGTAAAGATCCTGAACAGGAGCTGACGGGGAGGTTTGATTTCCCACTTCCACATTGGATGTCTTGCTATATACTACTTACTTCATTCTTAGACTGTTTGATGACAAAGTTTTCTCAGGTTTTGTTTAAATTTTGGCCCGAAGCACACAGGACAAAATAGATGACATCATCAAAACCAAGCCTGACAGACATTTCAGAAGGAATGTGATGAAAATAGCATAACAGTCATCCAAGTGTTTCTTTAAACCAAAGTGCTCGGAAACCAAAAAACCCCTTAGATATGCATATATATGCATGTGGGCTGGGTATATGTATGCAAATATTTAACACATAATAAAAGGAAATTAAGATTAAGGGAAGAATATCCAGAATAAAGCAGTTTATTTTGCATGTCAGATGGCATTGTTTAGGCAGATAATGTGACCGCTTGCTGAGATTTCTGAGCAGATCTCCATACCTGATCTATTTTCAAGTTCTGTATCAGATTAAAAACTGAGCTAGAATAGGAACTTTCTCCTGACAGGAATGGATTGGCACATGAAATCTATTATAGCAGTGCATGAAAATTCTTGTATAAATGACAAAATATATGTGAGTATGTAAATATGTCTGTTCGTCACTGAAAGGTCATGACCCTTCCAGTTCAGCAGAGCAGAGTTTAGAAATATCATCCTCCAGGATAATTTATAGACACCATTGTAATCCTGAGTAGCAACATAAGGACCAGGAATTATTCTTCTAGGAAATTAGACTGTCATGAATGAATTTGGGTAAATAAGAAGTTTTTTTCTTCTACTGTAATTTTCAAAGTATGTTTTTCTTTTCTTCTTGACTCTAACGTGTGAACATTTTTGTTTGCTATTCATCTCAGCAATTGCTCAGTACTTCTATCTGCTCCCTGTTCCAAGAACTGACAGCTGCCTCAGCTGATCACCAGCTCTGCTTACAACTTCTCTTCAGAAATTGTTCCTCTTTTATTCCAGTGCCATGATATATTCAAATGTCTGCTCTCTCAGATGAAGGGAGAAAACAAACCAAATTAAAAAAAAAATTCCTGAGTGCTTTCAGAGCTACATTTAATTGCTACAGTCCTGTCTGGTCTGCTTGGGAATTGTTAATGTTATAAATAGAGGCAGAAAGGCAATTTGAAGTAAGAGATGAATTGCACTCTGTTAAACTGCATGAGACATAAAGGTATGTATGCATCTACTGATTCTATGGGGAAATTACAAACCATTGACTTAAATTCTCTGGAAGAGCATGATTTGCAGCAACTGTAAGAATTCATACTGATGAGTCGGTCTAAAAACCACTGAAACCATTTCATTCCTTACCCAGTTCCTTCCTTCTTAAAGGTAGTTCTTTTGTAAACTTGGAGTGTCAATTCTAAAAGTTCGTATCAGAATTTTTATTTAATGCTTTCTGTGTCATATGTTCCATCCCTCAATTAAGCAGCAATACAATAAACATGAAAAATAAGGCCATTTCTCTTTCAGTTAACACACTCTATGTTCTCTCTTTCACATGAGGTTATAGAAGAAAATTCTTGTTTAACACTATCAAAATAGAACGTAACCTACCTAGGACATTTCAAAAAGAAGTTCCAATAACCTAATTTATTTCATTTTATTTGAAGGAAAGTGTACTAGAAGGGCAAAAAACCTAAAAATCTGTAAAGAAATTCAATGTTCAATACCAGAAATTGGTGTCATGTCATTCCTGTACAACCATATTAAGTCCAAAAATTTATGCAACTTTTGTCTGTTTGCTCTAAATATTTGGAATTATTTACCAGAGATATTTGTAGGAACAACTTCTTTCTTTTCAAATTTATTTAAAATTCCTACTGTACAATGAAAGCTGAAAGGTATGGCCACAAGATGCAATATGATGTCTTCTTTCTAGCTTAGTCTCCTAGCCCAGTATATCATCAAGTTATCTCCAGGATCAACCTCAGTTCTTAATATTAAAGACTATATGGTGAGCAATACAAAACCTCTTAGGAGCATTCTTTGGTATTATAAATTAATCATTTAGACAAGTTCCAAGTTTTTTAATATTTATTTTCCACAGACATTAAAGAAATGCTGTTTATTGGCATGAATGCTATGGAAATCAAAGTTAAATTATTTTAACACTTGTGCTGAAGGTGATTGATCTCTCATCCAATCAGGGATCAGAAATAATTTACAGAATTATATTCATAGAATATTATTATTCATATAATATCAGGTCTGAAGGTACCTCAAGGATCATCTCGATAAGCATGGTCTAGGCAAAATGACCCAGCATCCTATCCAGATGAATCTTAAAGTTGTCCACTGTTAAGGAAATCTACCAATTGCCCAGAAAGACTATTCTAATTGCTGTTTGTTTTTATTTGCAAAAGGTATGATTGCAGTTGTGCAATTGAATTAATGACCTTTTTAATCTATCCAGTGAAAGAATACAATTATTGGGCAGATACACTCAGCAACAAGACGAGTTCATCATAAATGTATTCACTGTAATGTGTCAGTTCATTTATCCATTCTTCTACAAAGATATTACAGCTTTCTAAAGCTTTTTTAACATATGAATGGAGCAATAACTTGCTCCTTGATGAGGAGTCAAGAATAAAATTTTATGGATATGTTGTCTGACTTTCTAAATGAGGGCAACAAATCAAATAGAACAAAATAAAAATGATAGAAATTCAAATTCACTAGTTGTTCTAATGATTGTTTGTTTGTGTTTTGCTTAATGTGCCAGTCCCTTGTGAGAGACAGAGTTACTTTTCAAAAGAATAAAATTAAAATATAAATTACAAGCACTCTCTCTGAATCTTGATTGAATGTGGATGACAGCAAGAGGTGTCAGGAAACTGTCACAGGAAGGTTACAAGGAAAGGCTCTGAAAATCAGTAATACTGATTGGGTGACATTCAAAGGCATTGAAATTGTAATTTGGAGGACAAAATCTACATATGTGTATCTATACTCTGAGTTTCTTTGTTCTGCAACCAGATAAAAATGCCATGAAAGTACTGAGTTGGCAGGTCTTCCAGTGTTCCCATTACTGGAAGAACTGGAAATCCAAAGCTACTTGAGCTTTTATTTATTGTAAGATTTTTCGCAGAGGAAAAACTCTGACAGCTGTTGAAAGGTTTCAGCTGATACTCTGTAGCCACAAAGTAATGAAAGGATAAAAATCTTTCTCTCCTTCCCCTTCACATTTTCTGAATATGAGGGTGGTACTGAATGACTGTTGTGTGTGAGATACAGATTTCTAAATAGTCCTCCTGGATTAATATCTGTATATCACTTGTAAATAGGCAAACACAGGTCTACATCCACTGCATAAAGCAATATCAAAAGTCTTCAAAAGAGGTGGACAGAAGTGCCTCAGCTTTTTGGATTCAGTCTGTATTCACTGTAGGAATACAAGTAAAATTTTTCTTCTTCCTTCTCACTGATTACAGATGGATGCATCCTGCAGTCTCAGGACATCTGTCTAAGCTTGTAACTCCAAGTCTAATGAGATCTGTTGGCTTAGAGACTCTTCAATGATTTATTTTGGTCCTGCTTTGGTGTGACTGCTGAACAAAGTCTGGATCTGAGAAATCTTACAAGGTAGCAGGACGCACAGTTTTTTCAGTGGACTATATTCAAACTCGGTGTAGGCTGTACAGACCAATTAATCATTTTTGTTCTAGACCAGAGCTCCTGCTCATAGTCAGGCTTTATATATTAACTACTAGAAACAGGTTTTGAAATGTTTACATTAAAAATACATTGGCAGCAGTGTATGACTGTATCCTTCCTGTTGTGTAAACTTTCTACTATAAGCACAAAGAGTGCTTAAAATGTTAATAGGGGCCGGGGGGAGTCAGGTCCCAGAAGCCCTGCAACCAAGGAAGAAAAATGGAATATTACCATATTTTTAATAACAGATAAATGGGACGATAGAACCCAGTTTGCAAAAACACCATTCAGATTTCACATATGAAATAATCTAAACACACACTTTTTGATTTCCAGTCACAATTCACAAGTCAATACTATTTAAGAAAATATATTTTCTTCTATTCTAAACAGTGTCCAAAGTATTTATGCATAAACAGTGTATGTGCAACTATTCTGCAGGAACTAAAGCCAGATTCCAAACTCTGCTACTCAGTCTGCAAACAAGTCATGATGCAGAAATTACCCACATAGAATCCACAATTTGAAAAGTTTAGTAACCAAAACTTTCCATTCTGTGCTCATTATTAACATGAAAGAAACAGAAACCTGCAAAACTTGCCTAAGTTGGACCTTGATTGAATTGAAATTAGCATTGCTATAGCATCCTCTCCTACATAATCACAGGAGAGACAGCATTCCTTTACTTGGTTCTTCTCACAGGATTGCCTCCTACTTCTCCATCTTGCAAGTAAAATAAATGTACTTAAAGATTTTTTTATTCTACTGTGACATGTCCATTTTTTTCTCAAATTGTGACAAAACCACTTTCAAACATAATAAACACGTAATAAATAAATATTAAAATAAAATACGTAAATAATACGTAATAAAAAATGTTTAATTGAAACACAGTTGATAATACAGTATGATTGTAAAGAGAAAATTATTGAGGCAAGGAATATTACATTTAAAGTTCTAAGTTAAAAAAAAGTCAGTGTAAGCTAGTAAAAAAAAAATCATAATATTAATCAGAAAATCAGTTTCTAGGTACTTGAGTACTGGTTTATTGCACATTGTATTGTTTTATTTTTTATTTTGAGTATGTTTTCCTCTGCATCTTTTCTGCCTCTTTCTGGCTCAGTTCTAGAAGGTACTTCTGAAATTTAATGAAATCAAAATTATAATACTGCAGCTGCTTCCATTAAAAATATTTATTGTAACAGATTTTCCAAATTATCCAGAGATATATCTCATAAATATTTCGCAGATGAGCAGGTCCAAGCTTTGTTTGGCTGTGAAGTGTTGGGGACCTTCATTATTGAAACAACAAAAATGAAGTGAAAAGAGCAGCGATGATGTCAATAGCAAGCCATGCTGAGCCCTGAAGTAGATTTGTCTTGAACTGCAGAAATTAAGGTATTCAAGGGCTACTCTTATAAAACAACTATAAAATTAGCACAGCTTTGGAACTTGGAGATAGAACATACTGGGGACATTTGGGCACCAAGAATTATGATTTCAAATGCAAGGTATAATTTTCAGTCTGTAAATAAATATGTGTGGCGTGATACACCAAATTAAAACTCTAGTAATTCAATGCTACTGAATCAAGTCATTCCCTTGACACGTTTACTCAGGGAAACTAGTGCAAGCAGCAAAAATGGAGAGAATACCAAAATCCAGAGAAAAAGTGACAGGAAAATAACCATTAAGCAATACTTAACTTTTGTGTTTTGTATTGTTACACAAACAATTTGATACTATAGAAAACATCTCAGAAAAAATGCAATTGGTCTGCAGATGTATTTTTAGGCAAACTGATTATCATGAGCAATTGGTATCCAGAAGAGTCAACACTTAGGAAGCAGAGAAATTCGAAGAAACTCTATAGAGAATAATATGATAAAAAATCAAGTCACTAACTGGAGCAATGGACAAGTGAATTGCAGTAAGATCATTTGCTATCACTATAATAAAGACAGAGAATTGGAAAATATATTTGAAGACCCTTGTATTTGAAGAAATTTAGATTCATAGAAGTTTATAAGAAGTTATACTAAAAAATATTCTATCTTGTACATAGGGACTTCTCACTAGGGCATATTGTGACAGGACAAGGGGGTATGGCTTTAAACTAAAAGTAGGTTTAGATTAGATATTAGGAAGAAATTCTTCAATATAAGAATGCTGAGATGTTGGAAGGGGTTGCCCAGAGAAATTGTGGATGCTCCACCCCGGAAGTGTTCAAGGCCAGGTTGGATGGGACTTTGAGCAACTTTGTGTAGTGGAAGGCGTCCCTGCCCGTGGCAAGGGTGTTGAAGGTAGATGATCTTTAAGGTCCCTTCCAACTCAAACCATTTAATGATATATTTGTCTGGGACTGCATACCAGTGGCTACTGGAGGCTGCAACAATTAATGTTTTGTCATCTATAATGACAATTCCAGTTATTAAAGAGACGAAACCTGGATGTGACTTGGAAGGAGGAAAAATTATGTATTTTGAAGGTACTTACAAAAATCTCAATCTTTTTGTACTGAAGCTAGTCACAATTCTAACATGACTGTAAGTACAGTCAGGAATACGGTCAGGAAACACTTTTTCAAGTGTCTGGAAGAAGAGAGAGGAAACAGCAATACCTCAACATATTGTACGTTTCTATATAAAGATTATAAGGAAAAGATCAATCTTACTTTGATGTATGGGATGCAACTAGGATTTTCAGAGGGAGGAAGCTGTTGGGAGTACCATGGACCAGCTGCTGGCTAAGGGACAGAAATTGCACAGCATGCTAGGCCAGAGGACTTAACAATGAAGGCCCATCCCAAAATATCCAAGCAAGGTAGCAGGACAGACCTGGAGATCGTGGTCAGGTCCAGTCAGGAGTTCTAATCAATAGGCTATTTGATGGTAATGACACAGGTCCAAGTCAAGCCATTAAGTCTGTCTGAAGGACAACTTTAGGATGAGATGTATCAATTTACTAACAGATAAACTGTGACAAGGCAGAGCTAGAAAATCGGTCTGTAGGTCAGGATCAGTATCAACAAGGCCTATAGCCAGGTTATAACTGAGCTGGAGCCTACAACTTTTCTGGTACGCCCCAGGCTGAGGTTAAATAGAGTTCCTGGGATGACTGGTGTGGGTGGAAGCTCCAGGTGAGTCTGTTTAGGACCTGAGACAAATATTGATGAAAGAGAAACTTCATGTTATTAAATTCCTTTATGGTGGAGATATATTTAGAGAGGTGGTTGTTGTACGAGAAGTGAAGCTAGGTGAAGTACTCAAGTAGAACAGACAGGAAACCTAGGTGGTAATCTTTTTTTCTTCCAGTAGGACAAATCTGAGGCATACAGAGGATGATTAAAACATCAGTAGAGAGATGTCAAACTTTATTTAGTCTTTCCTTAGGAGCGACAGTTTGGCCGTTCTAGCTGAGAAAGAAAGAGGCAACAAGATAAGCAGAAATGTAATTTGTCCACTGTCTGAGAAAATATATTTGAAAAAATTAGTAAAACCTGCTTTTTCCTCACCTTTTTATATTTGAAAGGTGGTGCAGTGGTCAGTGCCTCCCTCAGAAGTGTTTAGTTTAGCTGTTAACTTAGTCAAACACACAGGTCATATTTCAAGAACAAATACTGATAGGACAGGGACTAAGCTGAAGTGAAATTATTTGCTACGTGCAAAACCAATACTGTTAAGGAATTTATCAAAATAAATTGAGAAAACCTTAGGTAGAGCTGTCAACCATTTAGTCAATTAGATAATTCCTGGTACTTTTTCCAAAGGTTTGATGAGGCAGTGGGATGGACCTTCTGGGAGGCCCTCCTTTAAAGGGCAGCAAATCCAGAATCCCTGCTGGCATTTTCATCTGGTTTGTGCGGTCCATACTCTACTTCCTTGCATATCTTTTTTTCTATAGAACAAGGTAATACAAGTTTTGTCAAAACCAGATGAAGCTGTGATGCTAGGATACTGTTCCAGTCAGGCTGTAGGATTTTATAGCTATAATCGTCAAGGTATTGAAGGAAGGGTAGGGAAAAAGCAGAACACCAGCTTTAAAATAGTGTTTTCAAGAGCATATTTCAGCTTCTAAATTCTTTCAAGGTATTTTCAAATAAAAACAACTTATTGTGCCAAATTTTATAGCAGAGTTGTTCCATATTCTCACTCACTTCAGTTCAGATGACAGGCTCACTTTGACAAGATTTTAATTAGTTTCCATATGTGATCTTTCTGTACCATGTAGCTCTGAAATTTTCTTTGTGTATGGAAAAAACCCAAACAATTCAAGCAATCGCAATTATTTGCCTGCATCAGTTCTAACATTCCAAAACCAGATGGCTTTGACAGTTTTTTTATTCTTTATGTAGGGGTATGGGTGATATATATAAATATAAATATGTAATTTGCATTTAACAACACCAACTTATATTGTACATATATATGTATATGAAAATAATACAAGATACAAATTGTTGTGCATATACAACAAATACATGTATATATGTTTATGTGTATATATATATATATATATTTACTGTTGTTTTCATTCCACATTGTTCGGGTAGACATTTTGCTCTCTGAGTAACTGTATTAGAAGAAGAAACAGAGATAGACAGGAGATCAACTGAAGGATTTTCAGCTGTTAAACTCAATTACGAGCAATAACTGAAATGAATTTTAAAATGCCTTTCCTTGAAGGGTGAATGTACTCTACTCTCCAATATCTGACATGACAATGCTTGCAGGCACTTTCTGAAATGAAATAAGCTCTGCTTATTATTTTATTTGTTTAGGGAGGAGTAGGGCTTTATTGTTTTGGGTTTTTCTTTTGCATCAGTTTCCTTCAGTTTTCATGGGAGCACTGAAAAACCACTGTCAAGTGTACCATGATTTCCTGTATTCGCAAGAAGGGCTATTAATCTGACAGAAGCAATTAATTTACAATACACAGAGCATAAAAATGTTTTATTCAAAGTTGCAACAATTTAAAACAGCAGAATGAAATGTCAGAGGACAATTTGGTATAAATTACAGGGGAGGAAGACCAGCACCAATTCGCAAGAGAAAATGATTGATTAATTTTTTTTAAACCCATAAAATTCAAATAAAAGGAAGATATTTTCACTCTTAGGTCCTTTCTCTTATTCACTGTATATTTGCTGACATATTTCCGACTATATAATTATCTGCTCTGCAGAATTTCTAACTTTGTAAAGTTATTTTTAAGTAATCTGAGTAAAAATATTTCCATCTCACAACTGAATCCATAATTAAAAGCCTTTAGAATAAGTTCTAAAAATCCTTTCTACCCATGTTTAAAACCAAATGCATTGTTGGTATGGATTTTTTTTTTTTTTTTTTTTTTTTTTTTTTTGTCACAAAATAGTGTTCCCCTCTCTTTGGAATTTTCCACTTGCAAAAAAAAAAAAAATTTAAAACTTAGAACCTGGTACAGAAAATCACTTATGCACATGCGTAAATTAGTTACAAATCAGGATAACATTAACAAATTCATATATTTTACCCTGGACCCAACAATTAGACCACCTAGCCTTGCACTTTATATGACAGAACTGGAAAATTTAATGCACTTTCTTCTTTAATAAGTCCCAAAGTTGTCTTTGACTAAAAACAGGTCTTCCAGAAATCTGGTCTTGACTTCATAACTTCAGGTTATGGTGAATTTATCAGTTGAGTGTTTTTACCCATAAATACTGCATGAAGGCAATCTTTGGTTTATGTAATTTAAATAATATATTTAAATAATATATATATTTAAATAATACATTTAATAATATATTTAAATAATATATATATTAAAAATTAAGGACCCATTTTCTCTGAAGGAAAATATTTTCTCATATCAAAATCTTGCACATGGGCATTGCTGAGGCATCTAGATCATGCTAACATTCAACTTTGTTCTTTCTGCAGATGGCAAAAATTCTACCAAAAATTGTGAGTATGGGCAAAATGGATCTTAAATTGTAGTGATTTCAGGAGAAGACTAATTTTATAAGCCAGACTTAACCAAACTGATAGCATTCCACTTTAATAGTAACATAATTCCAGTGGAGGCCTTCCCATCATTCTTTAATACCATGAAGATTTTTAAATGCATTTTATGATTTTTTCTGGTCTGCTGTATGAATTTAAATCTTGAGTTCTGAGAAGTTATATTAGGTTCTCAGGACCATATCAAACAAGGAGCCTTTTCATACATGTAACACTAGATCACCCAATTATGGAATAAGATTTGAAATGAGAAAATGATTTTTATGAGAAACTGCAGGTATTTTGTATGTATGATAGTGAACAATTTTATGGATTTGGTTGTGGGTTTGGTTTTTTGGGGGGTGCGGGCATAGGAGGGTTGTGTGTTTGTTGTTTTTTTCCTCTAGAAGACAAGGAAAAGAAGTTTGACAAGAACACCAGGGTTCTGGTCCTTTTCCAAGTAAGTTTGACAAGCCTTTTTTAACAGATGTCAGTCTTGCCCTCAGTCTGTTGAAATTTTCTGTCAAATCTTATCACTAATTTTAATGACAGTGGTAAAAAGTCCTTAATAAGAGTGGTTTTCCCCCTGCAGTCATGCAATTCAGTGACAATAAAAAGGGAAAAATTCACAATACAAGGCTCACAAGCTTGCCTGGGAGCCTAGGGATGCAGGTTTGTTCTTTACTTCCCTGTTTTCTTCTAGGAGGATTTTATTTGCTATTGTGATTGAAAAATTCTTGTCCCCCCAAGGTTCCTATTTCATTAGCTTTTGGGCAATATGACTGAGAAGAAAAATATTACCCTGGAGACTTGTTACAATTATTAAAGGATCAGGGGCATGGATCATTGATAGAATTATGGGATCAATAAAAGAACAGTAGCAATAGGCCTGCAAGCAAAAGGCCTGTGTGTGAGAAAAACTCTCCATGAGAAAATTCTTGTGTGAAGAAAAAAAAACAGGGCTGGGAACAAAGAGGGAGTTTTGAAACGATGCAGCTGTACTGATAAGATGTGCTAACCGGGAGAGAAGGGAGGTGAACTCTGAATTCTTTTAATCATAACATAACTGTAGAAGCTTGCCAATGTAAGTCCAATTAGGTAGAAGTAGAAATGCGCTTTGATAAGTTTTAAGCCACTTAAGAGTTAACAAGCTGGTATACTATATAAGTGCCTCTGGATTGCTAATAAACGGAGTTTTGCTCTTATCAACCATATTGGTTTGGACTGCAAGTTTCTCCCTCCGCCGGAATCCCCAGGCTCTCTTCTTTTTACAATTTCAACAGAGACTCTCTGAAGCCATAAACTGGAGTGGGTTCAAACTGCCAGAATATCCCACTTGCATCACTGAAGATGTTTCAAAGGCATGCAGAGCTTTGATTTTACCTTGCAACCACACATAACACAAGACAAGGGAAAATAAAGATTAATCTCTGGGGTTTTGGTTTTTTTTTAATTTCCAAAACTTGGAATAGGAAGCAAAATACAGTAATTTATATGACATAAAAGGAAGCAAAAGAACCCTCATTAGAATCAAACCCAAACATCTACCTCCCTCTTTGTCCATATACCATAAGTAAGATGGAATCTCAATTCCTTTATAGCCTAGAATATGGGTTAGTGGTTACAGTGCTCTTTAAACAAATATTTGAAGTAGTATTTGGCTTTTGTTTTTACCCTGAACTTTTGGGGGCAGGGAGAGGAATCTGAGGATTTCAAGGTGGGTTCTTTTTCATAAAGGAGGCGTTCTGAATCTTCTAGACAAGCCTATGAGCTGTTCTCCCCCCTTTTAAAAAAATCTGTTTATTTAACCTTACAGAATACATCATTTGTCAGAAAAACTACTAGAAAGAACTTCATTCTTTCAAGTGCAAAATGCTCTTTTCCACTTTATTCAAAAAATTCCACTGTGATCCAGAATTATGATTTCTCTGTTGGCAAAATGTTATTTAAGCAGCAGTCTTCTTGCCACTTCTTTTCTGTGCCTTCCATTTGATTAATCAATATTGCTTGTACTGCTGTAGCTGCTAGTAGGGATCCAAGGTGAAAGAAAATATGTCTGAATAGTGAAAAAACCCCTACAAACCAATCAAAAATAACCGCTACCAAAGAACCCAAAAAACCCACCCCAACCTCCCACTCCCTGCAGTTAAAAAATTGAAAGGTTAACAAACTCCTTTCAGCTGAAAATCCAGATTTGTATCCAAGGGATACATATTTGTTCACCAGTTTCAATAGAGATGTGTGTTTCTATGTCATCTTCTCATTCTCCTTCCTCAGTCTGCAGCTTGCATTCTTCTTTTCACCTGGTTAGCAGAGTTCCTGCCACGAGCTGTGGCTGCTGAAGAAAGCAGCTAAGAGACAGTGGCATTGCTCCACCACTTTTATACACTGATGAGTTTCCTCACACAGCAAAATTGCTCAAGCAATTCTCCCTGCTTCATTTTCACATTCTTCCAGAAGACCAGCATGGCCTCCAGTTCAAGAGGATTACTAAACCCTGGGACAAAATAATAAAGCATAAAATGTTAGCAAGATCACTGAAAATAGTCTATTGGACAATGTCTACTGAAAAAAACTACTAGATGTTGTTCTTATAAATTTATGTAAATCAAAATATGCATATTAATATAAGTATTACTAATAAAAAATGATAAAGAATTTAGACATCCTTATATTAGAATTTTATAATAGAAACAAGTTGTATTTTTACTCACAAAATACTACTACTTTTTCTCCTTTCATTCAACATTTAACAGGCTTTCCCAAGACAATAAAAATGGCTTTACATTACTGCTTAATTTTTTTATATTTGAGATTTTATTCTGTGAATTGTAGAGCTTTTGTTTTGCTGCTCAAAATGACAACAATTTTCTCTAACAAATTCAGGTGCTCTGGGTGTTTTATTCTCTCTAGTGTGTCTGTGTAAATCTCCTACCGCCATGTGCATCAACTTTGTTCGTAAATAGAACAAAAAGATGAGGAGGTTCTTGTTTGTTTCCTTGTTTTCTTGGTGGTCTTTTTTTGTTTTGTTTTCTCATGGAACTTCTTGTTGCATGATTACAGGCCATTCTAGCTTAAAAAAAAAAAAATCTTGACTTTAGAAGGTTGCTAAGAGACCCAGGCCTCCCAAATGGTTCCTGTCTTATATATGAAGTAAACCCAGCTAGCTTATGCAAGCTCTGTTATTGTATATTGTTGCATTCAGCCTTTTCTCTCTTCCAAGTTTGGGAATTGAGAAAGAGGGAAGCAGCACACAAGATTGTATAAAAGAGGAAAATTAGTTTCCCAGTCTTTTCAGCCATCAATGTACTTCCTTAAATGTTTTAGGAAGTTAATGTGAGGGTATATGAGGCTGACCCATGTAAGAATAACTTTAGTGTAGTGATTCTGTTGATGAGGATTGTGATCCCCTGAAATCTCTGCTACCTTTGGTGGTTCAGTGTAAGAGAAATAAAAACACAAAACCAAACACAAGACCAGCCAGAAGCAATTTACTTAAGAACATTAGGAACTAATTTCTAACCCAAAAAGTCAGAATGACTGGAGAACGGCTTTGACTGAGGATTGGAAAGGACGGTTTTATTCTCCACTCCTGATTAGGCTTAAAATCATTCTATAGTATGAGAAAGTGAGCCAGACATTCTGAAATTCTGAGCAATTGTGAGAAATGTAAAACCATGGCATTCTATGTCATCTTGCCAGTGAAGAGCTCCATTCTGTAAGGGAAAGTGTTTCTTACACTTTCAATGAATAATAAAAAGATGCATTTTTGATAATTTGTTCCATATATTGAGGAAAATATGAATCATTAAAGAATAACAATCTTTATATATTCTGTAGTATACTATAGCTATGAAATACTTTTTTTCCTTAAAAGGTGAAATTATTAATAACATTTTTAAAATACTTTCTGGCCTATCTGACTACATTTTTCTAATAGAAAGTGTTCACTTACCTGTTTTGCAACTACATCAGCTGTTTCTAGGTCTCTGCTATTTCAGAATATATATTACAATTATAAATACCTGTTCAAATATTATAAAATTATCTATTAATATATGTTATTATTCCATTAAATTATTTTCATTATATAAAAATATAAATGTGTATTTATTATAAATTTTAATTTAAATGCATATTATTGAAGTTATTTCTTTATTTATAATTAAAATTATAAATATTGCAACTTCATAGTCTCTTTTTTGGCCTATTTATTTTAGTACCCTCTATTTTAGATCTCAGAACATTATAATTCATATTCTAAAGAGAGTTATGCTTCTGTTTGCTGTTTGTCATTCAGTTGTAGATATTCAGATACAAAACAAGCAAGCTTTGGAGGCTGAAGTATCTGAACCCTGACAGCTAAAAATGGTAGATGTCTGATTTAGGAATTACCTTGCTTATCCCTAAATGAGAAGTTAATATCTCAGTTAGAGGCTAGATGTTCTCTTTTCTGATTTGTTTAAGGAATGTCCTTCAGAACTAGAAAACATATTATTTATAGTGCTTCTGTTGTTCTGTTTGGTTTTGTGGGGAAGTTTTTGTTTGTTTGTGGGTTTGTCTATTGTTTTTCTTGTTTTGTTTTGTGGGGGTTTTTTGTTTGTTTGGTTTGGTTTGGTTTTCTTCAATAAAAAAGACTGGGTTAGAAGGACATCAAGGGATAGAAGAAACAGTCAAACTGATTCTACATATTTCATTTCCAGTACCCAAAGAAAACCCAGTAGAGAGCATGTTGACTTGAATCACTCTTGCTGCCTATCATTGTTTATTGAGGACTCAGACCTACAGACAAAAAGCATTGTGCAATTCTCATTGCTCCACTGGTGTTCTTTCTTCGTAACACATACATGTATACATATAAAGCATGAATAAAAGGCAGATGACCAAGGTTGCTTTATTCATTTCGGTGCAGAAGGAAACTGTGCATCTGGAAACAAAATGTTGGCAGTCAGGAATTATGGGGTTTGCATTCAATACAACAACAGACACCTTAAACTGCATCCTCAAAGCTGTATCAGCATTCCAATTGTGATTTCAACAAAATTTCTGGAGGGCAGCTAAAAATAACCTTCCGCAAATGAAAAATACAGAGTAAGACTTTTCAGAAATTATTAGCAATGTATTTTTTAATGAGAATCAGATAATAGATAGTGCATTTTGCCAAATAATTTAGCCTTTTGTTTTGCTCCCAAATCCTGATTGGACCTTGGAAGTCCATCCTGCAAATTCACATATCTTTTAATTTTCTTTGGCAATTAATTGTGTGCTTCCCTTTGAGACAAAGCCCAGATGCAACCTGTGGCACAGCATGCTTCTGGGACCACAGACTGTGCATGGTGTAAGTAGAGAAAGGTAGAGTTACTTAGCCATTCCTCATCCTCCAGGATTATTCACAAGGACTTTTGAGAACTTTCACTCCCCATAATGCCATGGCTGAGGCCTGCTATGATACCATGACTGTAACAGCACTCATGTGGGCAGCAACACAATCCTCCCATCATTTCAGGAATTTTGAGCTTCAGTATTCTAAATGTCTGATAACTATGTTTTAGGGCCACAGAAGTCTCATGGAAAACCCAGAGGACATGCAGGTCAGAGCACTGTGAGTGTGGGCACTGTTGACCTACTTCAGAAGTGAAGTCCATAGGAGAACAAGCCCTGATTTTGTCCTTCTGCTTGGCCTGGGGTCACTCCCATCGGTGGAGGATTTTTCAGATTAGTCATTGCTATTTACGCAGAGTCTCAGTAATCCTTTAAAATGTCCAAGGTAGATGAACCAAGTTTAAGGAGGTGTGCAAAAGAGATAATGTTGAACTTTCCTGGGCTTTTATACCCTATTAGAGAGAACATTGAGAAACCGATAAGCAAAAGAGTGAAGTAGGAGATGAGATGAGATGAAATCCCCAGCAAATTTGCTGTGCAGCTTCCCACTATGGCAGGTAGCAGATATGTGGAAGATGATCCATATTTTCTTGACTGAACAGAATAAGGAATAAAGAGAATCTGTCTAAGCTGTGTTGTGGCCTAAGAAGGGATCACCTCACCAAATATTTCCCTTCCAGAGCAAGACAGGCATTGAATTTTATCTCTTGGTAAATCTCCAGACATTGGATTTAATAGCCACTATAGACAGATCTCTGCTCACTTCTTTAATCCATTTGTACTTTTATATATATCTGTTCACTCAGCACATGGCTAAAAGATCAAGACATAGTAGTAATTAGACAAGTGTAAAAATATAAGCCATTTTATCATCTCTCCATTTCAAGCTGAAATTATAATTTTGGAGATGTATACAAAGGGAGATGGCAGCTAATAGGTTTTCAAAACTAATGCTTAGCTGTAAAGCAAAGTTATTACTCTATAAAAATGGAAGATCTCATAGGAATGAAATCACATTACTCAGAACTTACAATATTTACAAACACTTCTTTTCTGCATATACCAGTAAATTACAAATTACTAAAATTTCATGAGCACATCAAAAATAAATTATTTCAGAACAAATAGTGATGCAATATTTTTTGATTTTCAGTGCTTATGCACTCAATTTTTAAACTTGCAGTCATTCATTTTCTCATAAGGGAATTAAGTAAGCTGCACTGCACAGTACTGTAGTGTAATATCCATCTTTGATGACAGAAAATTAGTTAAGGAGTGAACCAGATATTCTGGTAAGAACTCACACATATAAACTAATTGATAAAATTTCCTGGGTGGAAATACTTAATGTAATCTCTTGCCTTCATTCCAGAGTGGGCTTTTATTTATACAGATCACCTTTATAAAAAACTCTTCCAGGAGGGCAGGTCATTGTTCTTGTAGGTGGTGGAGATATATTTAATGCAAGCAGGAACTATAGTGTGCTAAGTAAGAGCAAAGGGTACTTCTCCACAACTGACTACTGGAAAATGACAGCACCTGATGGGAAGTTAGAAACAACAGGCCCGAAACAATATGTTGAAAGATGGAATTCAGACACCCAAGGCTCAAGACTATCGTCATGCAATGTGTCAAGCTGATAAAACAGAACTAGACTTGGCAAGCGATGAAGGTGGCAGCTCCAGGAACGTCCTCAGGGGACACCACAGCTGTGGAGAAGTCACCATGGTGCACAAATGGTGAATTTTTCAAATCCAGCTTCAAGTCGGAATTATTTGGTTTTATGTGGCTGCTATTCCTCTAATTTGGGGTTGTTGTAAAGACATACCTGCCACTTCCAGGCCACTTAGACATGCTGCCACAGTCTCAATATATAGATTATAATTAGCTATCCCTTCATCCCTCTTAGACCTGACTGCCCCAGGAACAGGATTTATAAGTCTTAAAATAACGTAACCAGGAATTTATAAATTCTCCTTTATTAAACTCTTCAATTAAGACTTAGACTTTTAAACCTTTCTGAAGTACTATAATACTTTCACACTTGTAGTCTACAAGCTGTATGCTGTTGCTCCAGTAAATTAGTATAAAAATTATGAGTAAAGCTAAATTTTAGCATGCCACCAAAACAGAATTATTGATTATTTAACTGTGTAATGTTATCTGTAGTAAGGTGACTAGTTTATATAAACCAATTTACATATTTATTCTATTTTATTTATTTTTCACTTGTGCTACTTTGGAAAATTACAAAACAACAGGTTAATTAGATTACAGAAGTAAATGAGTAGAATTCATGTCAGCAAATTAAACAATTAAACAATAAAAAGATATTATTTTTAAAATGTTTTGTAGGACTAAGTCCAAATGGCCTAACTTTCTTGGGCATTCCTTGTCCTGGTATGTCCTATGCTGATTTTAGGCATTGCCAACAGCCCTACGACATGCCATCAAGAAACATTTCTTTCAACAAAAACTAAACAAGAGCTATCAAGTACAGAATTAGGCAGGATAATCCATTACTTAATACTGTTTCCTACAAAAACATTTCTACAAATATTTCATAATTTATAAACATATTTTTAGCTGTATTTCATGTAATTAATTATATGGCAATAGAAAGTAGCATTGCTTTTACTTTAAAAAAAATTTAAAAATTTTCACTTCAGATTTGCCACTACATAAGATAGTCATAAAACTTGTTCTAACTTAGTAAATTGGAATCTTAGAATGAAAATGTCTGTATATTTAATTGTAAAAAAAGGTCCAGCGAAATCCTCTCTGTAAAGATGCTCACTTGCTCATGGATTTTATTTATTTACTGCTGAGATACCTACTGTCTGCTGACAAATCAAGTATTTACTTCAATCTGTTATCATGAATAAAAAGGAAAAAAAAAATTGTCAGTGCCAAAGTACCTATGAAGACTTCTTGGCAATGCTGTTTCATGGTTCATACAGTGGCATCAAAATTAGCTCTAAAATGGAATTAGGTGAATGCGTTACATTATTTGGAAGATGAAGCATTTGAAAAATAACTATGGAGCTCGATGTTTAGTTCTACATCATTTTTTCCAATAAAACTTATGAAAGGACATATATTCTTTTGTTGAAGATTGTTCAAGCAGACTTTTTTTGCATACATTATTATGATGATTTTATTTTCCAGTAACAGTAAGGGGGCATAATATAGAAGCTGTATTGGTAACAGTCTAAAAATTGACTGAAAGACAGTTTCAAACTATTTATGATTTTATCTGCTACCCATGCTGAAAACTATATTTAGGTGTACCAGATGTTGGTTGGGATATATTGCGCTCTCTTCAAGAATTTGCAGAATTCATGTAAAAGCAGAAGAGTTCCATTTCAGGTAAAAGGAAGAAAGAATCACAGAATATGCTGATTTGGAAGGGACCCTCAAGGATTCCTTGCAGGTCCCTTGACAGGACCCACAGCATCATTCCAAACAATCACACCATGTGCCTGAGAGCATTGTCCAAACATTTCTTGAAGTCTGTCAACCTTGGTGCAGGGACCACTTCCCTGGGAAGCTGTTTCAGTGCCCAACCACCCTCTGGGTGAAGAACCTTTTTCTAATATCCAACTTAGACCTCCCTTGACAGCTTCAGGCCCTTCCCTCTGTGTGTCACTGGCCACCACAGATCAGAGATCAGTGTCTGCCTCTCCTCTTCCCCAGGTAAGGATGTTGAAGGCCACAATGAGGTGTCCCCTCAGTCTTCTCTTCTCCAGGCTGAGCAGTCCAAGTAATTTGTTGAGGTTTGTCTGAAGCGCCTTCCTGCCTTCAAGGCAGTCAACAGCTCCTCCCAGTTTTGTATTGTCTGTGAACCTGCTTAGTATCCCTTCCATTCCTGCATCCAAGTCACCTATGAAGAGCCCTGTGGAACCCTGCTAGTGACAGGTCACCAGTCTGATATCACTCCATTCACTATAGCCCTTTGTGCCCAACCCATGATCCTGTTGCTCACCCATCGTGTTAAGTGTTTATCCTGTGTGCGGGACATTTTGTCCAGAAGGCTACTGTGAGAGACAGTGTCAAAGACTTTACTGAAATCCAAGGCTTCTCTTGATCAGCTAGGTGGGTTACCTTGTCATAAAAGGATTGATTGATAAGCAGGACTTTTCTCTCATGAAGCCCTGCTGGCTGTGACCAATGACTGCATTGTCTTTCAGGTGTTATTCAGTACCTCCCAGAATAATCTCCTCAATCTTCTTTACCAGGGACTGAAAAGAGACTAAAAGGCCTGTAATTCCTGGGGTCCTTGCCCTTCTTGAAAATCAGTGTTTGCCAGCTTCCAGTTGGTTGGGATCTCTCTGGATTCTCAAGACGGCTCAAAAATCATGAAGAGAGGTTTTGTGATGACAATTTTTGTCTTCTATTATTCTGAGCTGTATATTATATTGAATGGTATGGGTCTGTGGGACAGGAACCTGTTAATAGTCAGCACATGTCTGTAGTGCATTTATTTTCATTACTTTCTGTATTCTAAGGAGCTTTAAAAATAATTGGCCAAATAAAGGTATATCTTCTGCAGAATTCAATATATATTAATGTAATAGGCAGACCAAACCACTGTGATGACCTGGTAATTTCAGTATGGGATTGAGAATCCAAAAAAACTTGTTACCTCTGATGATGAAAGATTTTGGTATGGAGGTTTGTGGACGGCATTTTTAGACTTCTTTGATGCTTCTTTTGAACTTTGGCCTTGCCCTTAGGTTAGGACAAATTACCAATGATTTATCTAGCTCAGACTACCAGTGCAAACTGTTGGAATCTCTTGGGTTCACACAATTAGGACAAATTTCAAAACCCATATGTTTGGAGTCAATCCGGTACTATCACATAGAAAATCACAAGTGCTATATTGCACCTAATATAGGAAACTAAAATTATTAGGAATCTGAAAATCTGTGCTAAAAACTTGTCAGGGGAATAAGATAACATTCAGATCAGATATATCAGTTGTAGGAAATTAAATAAATTAACTGTATGAAGAAATCTATAATGTGTTTTGCAGACAGTAAACAATTTTATTAACAGGCATATTAGGAAATATATAATGTGTTTTGCAGACAGTAAAGAGTTATATTAACAGGTATATTTAAATTTAGAGAACATAACAATACAGAAGTTAATAGAAATTTCCAGATTTAGATTTGATAGGCTTTTTTTTGGGAAAAACATTTTACAGTGTTTCAACTGAAGCAGGATTTCCCAGTAAAATGGAGTTAATGCCAGCAACTCCTTCAATTGTTTAACAACCTTTGACAAGTCTTGAGCAAGGTGTTTTAATTAGACATCATAGAAGCAGGCAAATTGAACTCCTCTTGTTGACAAGTGCCAGTTAGTTTAAGGTGAAGTCCCAGAATTATTTCAGATGGAGGAGAGTAGAATTAGAGCATCAGCTCAGCTCTGGCCACGAACTGAGTTTGTGTGTTATTACTGAATCTAATTGTTTCCTTTCTTATGCAGCTGAATGGGTGAATATCAGTAACCACACACTGAGATCCTGCTTAGAGAACTGAATATTAAATAAATGTATGGTCTGCTATTTTCTAGGTCAAACTAACAGTCATAGAGCTATATGTGATTTTGCTTCTGCAGGTGCTGAATTGCTCCTCTGCTGTCATGACAGGCAGGGGATAAAACAGCCCTCAGCACCCCTTTTGTATGTCTTCAGTGCATAATAGGATTAAGCTTGTTGTAATTTAAAAACCTGAAGCTTCATCTGCCTCATATATAGTGTTTTGTAAACAGTAGTGCTACTGAAGCTAAAACAAGCGTTGGTATGGAGAAATTTTAATAAGTCTGACAGCTACAGTGGTGCCCCAGAGACTGAGCAGGTAGTGGCTTATCTCAAGCTGCTGCATTTTGGGCTGGGTATTTATCTTTTCTGGTGGAAAAGGCAAAACCAGCAGTCACTCTGCTCTCCTGCGCTTATGTTCTTTTGCGGGATATAGCAAACCCAACCAACATAATCCACATCAAAGAGGAATACTACACTTTTGTGGGTTTAGGTCTGCTTTCCACCTTCGTTTTATGCATTCTACCTAAGTTTATGCATTTAAAGAGTAAAAGGACTTGTCATAAATGTGTTGGTTGGTATATGTGATTTTAGTAACACCGCCACATACCTTTTTCACAATTCACCAGTGGATAGAGTACCCTGAAAGTATGGATTCATTTCCCTCTTTTCCATGTAAAGATTCAACCCTCTCACTTCCCAAGAATATTCCCTTGTTAACAACCTACAAAATACAATACTTTTGTAGAGCTCCAGAGGTTGCACTATTTATCAGCGAGTGCGTGGAAAGCCGTTTTAAGTTGCAGTGCTCACTTGCAGCTCCCAAAGAAACCTGTACTGGTGCACACCTGTGTTTCCTGCACAATACGTTGGCAAAATATAGCTAAGATCCACTTGACATCAGGAAGTTAAAAATTACTCCTGGGACCACCTTTTTTAAGTTACATTAAAAGAACTTGAACATTTTAATAGAATAAAGAAACCTTCTGATATTTGACTGGGGTAGAGAAATTAGCTTCTAATATTATTATGTATTATTTATATTTTTGCTTTATGATTTATACCCTACTGGGACTAAGGACTGGGACACCGTCTGGATTTAAAAACTAAGAGTTCTGAATATGACTCCTAGTAAATAAAAGCATCTGGAAATGACTAACTGCAGGAAAATAAAGCATATTTTACATGTATTGCTACTTAACAGAAATAATTGGGAGAAGTAATATCTTTCTATGTGGCAATGTCACATCTATCTTCTTCCAGCATAGTTACTTGGCTTCTCATGGTAGAATAAATAGTTATGAAAAATAAAATAAAAATAATGAACTTTTTACTATGTGACAATTTTTTCTACATCATAGCAAAATAGGATTTTTTAGAACAGATGACTGAAAAATACCATATCCTGAATGTTTTAAAAGTTTTCTCTTTGTTGGAATTTTATTTAAGAGAAGAATACCATGCTATCAAGAGCACTTTGACGTGCTCCCATCACACTCTAATAAATGCCTCCATTTATTATCAATTTTATGTCCTTGCATATATTAAGTTTTTAGAAGCTACAGAAAGGTCAAGAAAGAAATTAAATATTTCTGTTGTCTAAATAAAATATTTTAACATAATTCTATAAGGTTTTATTTTTGAAAGGGGTTGTTTTTGTACGTGTGCTGAAGTCAGTGGATTTTTATACTGAGTCTTCCTTGACTTAGTACATTTAGCAAAGCATACATGTTGCTGACTTGACCAAGCAGCCAGGGCTAAAGTCAGAAGAAACAATCAGCTTGATAATCAGCAAATTTAAAACCAGGTAACCAAAAAAAAGGTAGTGTTTCATGTAATGTGAATAGCTGCAACATTCCTCAATCATTTTTGTTAGTGAGTTTACTTCTCCTAATATTTCTCCCCTTTTTGATAGCAAAACAATGTGTTGAGTCTGGCTGTGAATGGAGTTTTCCCCATGGCAGCCCTGACAGTGCTGTGCTTTCCATCGGTGGCTAGAAAGGTGTTGACAACAACCGGTGCTTTGGCTGAGCAGCACTGGGACAGCAGCAGCACTGTGTCTCCAATGTTCCCCCCTCACCAGTAGCCTGGAGATGGGCAAGATCTTGGGAGGTAACAGAGCCAGGATAATTGACCCAAATTGACCAAAAGAATATTCCACACCATGTGATGCCTGCTCAGCTGTGGATACTAAAAAGCTAGCTGCAGAGGAATTTTTCAGCTTTCTGCAGCATCCTGTGAAGTTTTCCTTTCTCATGCAAGCTAGCTGGAAACAGTTTGAGGTTTTTGTAAAGCAAGACTTTATCTAACATCTGCTAACTTGTTTGCCAGTTTCTGTTATGGTACATTGAAAGGTTATTTTGAAATGGGTGTTGTGGAATCTCAGCCAATCATCCTGGGGGTGGTTGATCAAGGGACCAATAATGTCATGCCACTCTGGCGAACCAAGGTATATAACCAGACATAATTAATTAAATCACCCATTTTCTCCTGAACTTGAATTCTGTGTTGTTCTTCTCACCATCCTCGGTATAACAGTGACACTCAGCTATAAAAACAAAGAGAAAATGTGTGTCATGGGTGTGGGGGGAAACAAGGGAGGTGGGTTGGGGCATGACACTTGCCTTTCAGAGCAACCACTACATGTACTGAAACCCTGCTTCCCGGGAAGTGGCTGTACATCACCTGCTAGTGCACAGTAGAGAATAAAACCTTTGTTCCTTTGCTTCCATATGCAGCCTTTGGTTTTGCTTTATTAAACTGCCTTTATCTTGAACTATGAAATTTTTTCAACTTATTTTGTCCCCTTCCTGTCCTGCTGGGGAGGGGAGTGATAGAATGTCTTGGTGGGCAACCAAGGTCAAGACATAATAATTAGATATGGGAATAGAATTGCCTCCACACAGTTTCACAAAGGAGAAAGCACTTGTTTGCTTGCATTCCAATCTGCAGAATTGACTCTTTAGTTTGAGGTAAATATTTTTCTGTTTTCTTTCTGAAGGTTCCTGGCTTACAGCCTCAAAGACCTTTAGTACAGTTAAGATTAGTCCTTGTCCAATACCAGATCCAGTTTGGACCAGGAATTTTATTCAGGCATATAGAGAGGAACACAGCAGCTCTTTCGTGCTGTGGCCCAAACATATCCTTTGTGATGTTTCATACTCTTGATCAAAAATTATTGAGCTGCAGATCTAGTTACAGAGAATACTGTGAAGGTCGCTACTGTGGCAATGTTCAAGTCACTCCAAAACATTATCTTTATGGTACTCACTGTTGTATAAAAAGCAGATAAACATGAAAAAATTCCAATAGCCATACTTCAAAAGATGGGCTGGTCAAGGACTGTGGGTCCATCACCAATCGATAATGTGTTTTTCTGGGTAAATTAGAACGTGTGCTTATAACTATGTCAGGAAATAATGGTGAGAGAATATTTCCCAAAGCACCTTCATGCTTCTATATAACTTCTAGTTAGAACTGAAAGTAGTGCAAGCAAAATAAAAACATTCAAAATGTATTTTGGAAGCTCCTTTTGAAGATTTTTATAGGTCATTTGAATTCAAGGTAAATTTAGCTCAGACCTTTTAAAATTGCTAACAGGACATGCATTCTCAAGAGAGAATGTTTCCGAGCAGATGTGCTTTTGTCTAGGAAGATTCTTTTTTATCTTGAAATGGTCATCCATCCTCAAAATATCTCAAAGAAATTTACATAATTCTCTAAATTCTATTCTTGCCTATTATTCATCCATAAAGACACTGCATATATGCCTGTGTTAATATCTTATTTTAGTCTCAGAAAAAGTACTCTTATTTTTCCAAATGGAATAAAAAGCATCAGCAAATAAATACTGATTTCAGAAAATTTTTCTTCCAACATTGTTTTACATTTCTTTTGTGAATGAGTGTTATAGATTTTTTTGGTTTGGTTTGGTTTTTGTTGTTGTTGTTTCTATTGTTAGGGATTTTTTTGGGGATTTTTTCTATTTAAGGGACAATTTTAATTGAAGGCAAAACACTACTTGTCACAGAACCTTTGCTTATTTATTAGGTGTACTATGCCTGGCTGTTAGAAGACAAAAAGCTTTCACTATTTTAATCTCTCTCTCATTTTTTCCCATTTGAAGTCCTGGAAAGAAGAAGGTTATGTCACCAGCTCTTCCTTATGTTTTGTGATTATTTGCATTATTTATATGCAAGCAGAAACATTCTACAGGCTATTTTTGAAGTTCATTGTTTTCCTCTGCCAGTGGACCTGCTATGGATATTGAGTTCCCTGACTTACCAAAAACTGCAACAGCTGCAAATAACAAAGGAGGATGTATACAAAAGTAGTAGGAAGAAGCCTTTTAGAACCCCCAGTAGGACAAATATGTACAGAATAGTTGTTGCTAGTACCGGAGTTTTTTTATGGTCGAGCCTGTGCTGTTCATCAGTAATCCAGTTATCCCTCACTTGGCACTTTCAGGCACAAACCCAAAGGGGTTGGAAGTTCACCTATGTATTTAAATTCAAGACCAACTCCATAAAAATATTTACATACTTAACTGCTATAAATGGACATAAATTTCAGTTGACTTAAATAAGAAATTAAGATTTTAAGAAAAGGTTGTGAACTTTTGTAGCACAAGAATATGCTTTAAGAAGGCAGAAATCAAGCCATGTCTTGGAAAGGTGGTGGTATATTGTAGTGGGAACTTATTGTTCTATGAGACGATTATTCCCCCCAGCCTTTCCTGACAAAGCAGAGGGTAGATAAAGGTATGATGCTTCTTTTTACTCAAAAGTCAGAGTCTGGATCACTGGTTTAGCATATTAGAGGTGTAAATCCTTTTTCCACCTGTGGTCATCCAAACTTGTAAATAGTTGCTGGAGATGTGGTGTTTGTGATATGACCTTCTTCATAATCTTTACGAATTTTTTGGTTTCCTCCTTTCTAACAGCCTAACTCCATCCCTCCTCAACCAATTGTCAGAGAACAAATTTAAATGGTGTAAGAAACATTTTTCATTCAGGAATGTACTTCTAGGAATGTTGCATTAGTTTTCTGTGAATGCTTTTTCTGATTAAAAAATCACTGACCTGACTATACATGAAAAAAACCATAAAGATACCATTCTTCCACTATTGATGAAACTCAGGTTTCCCCAGGGGAACTGATGTCAGAATGGACAAAGAACACTGCTTTCATGCTGCCAAAATACCACAGCTGTAAACCAGTGTTACTGTGTGTGGCACACAGATGCTAAAAGCACTCTTTGGAAGGTAAGCATGGTGAGATGTTGCTTGGACAATGCAACAGTGCATTCCAAGATTGGCATTCACAATTAATTCAGCACCAGTGGTTGTCTGGACAAATGTCATCATGTTTTATTTACCTCACCCAACACCATGTCTCTTTTTGAGAAGCTTCTTATTTCACACTTCACAGTTAGACCTATTGTTTGTACTGCTCAACATGAGCAGCAGGAATCTGCCTCCCACTGTGACACTTGTTTCACCCAGTGAGAAGGTGCATGTATTACTGAGAAAATGGCATGATCTGGCCAATGCATTTTAAAGATTTTCTTTCACAATGGTGTTTCATATTCATATTCTTTTGACCTTTTAGGATTAGCATTGCCTTTGAAGGAAGAGAGGAGAGAATCTAGTACATTTTCATAAAAAATTCACATCCACTGCTGGTTTTTTATACCCACATTCTCAAGTTTTACAATTTCCCCTTTTAAAAGTTTCTCTTTTCTGCCTCTATTTCAAAGTGATAAACATGCTTTCTTTTTGTTCTTCCCTGCCTCCAACTTACACAAAAATAATCCCTTTTCTTGTCCACAGTCATATATATTCAAACAGGTACAGTGCATTGACCACTTATATAATACCTTGGCTCATTTTGAGTTCTTATGTTCTCTTCTTCATTGTTTAATACTACTAAGTGTTCAAAGTATTGTAGAATCCAAAACTTGTTTTGAATAACAACACAAGCATGTTATTTGACTTTTCCCAAGATAGAAAGACAGTTAGAAGAGAGAGTATAAAGACAGTAATCACATAGACAATAACATTTCTTTCACCTCCTGAGAAGTCAGCAATAGCACTGAAATGAGCCAGGTTATACCAAGAAATGTAGACCAAAGGTGGTTTGTGAATTAAAGTGAAACATGTAAAATGCAACAAAGAAAAACATTGGCATACATTTATAAATATAATCTTATAACTACAGTAATGTCTTTATAATTATCTTAAGGAAAATTGCTTTAAGAAGACACAACTTTAAAGCATTTTTTCTCCCTTCCTCTATATACTGCAAGGATTAAAGATAGACTTTGATTAAGAAATGGCAAATGAGCATTCAAAACTAATCTGAAATGTTGTGCCTTTTTTGCCCCACAGCAATTACTGTATTCAATGCATAAGAATGTCTCAAATCATTGGTATGCATGACAGAAATCAGACAGAAGGATCTATGCCACATTATGGATGTTAATAAAATGTGAAAGATATGAACCAGATTCAGCTAGGCCAAAATACTACCTCTACATTAACATGTAAGCGTAGACCATATGTTATATTTTAAAAGATAGGAAGACTGCTTAGCAGAGGTTCTCACTTCATTGGTACTTCTGGTACCATACCCTGATGATTTTTTCTTTGCATGACAGAGATGGAGGACTTCTTTTTAATTCTACTGAGCATTGTACCTCAAAACATGTGTGCAGATGTGTGCCTGGGTGTGCACACACATGTATGGCTGCATCTGGGGAAGTTCAAGTTACAACCACTATCAGACAGGTTACAATTTTTCCCATTATTTTTGCTTTTAGCTTTTCTGATATGTAGATCATAGTTTGGATTTTCAGAAATCATTACACAGGACCTCTCTTAGTTATGACACGCTTACTAAGATTTAAATGAAGGATGAACATCAAGACACTTTGAAAGAAAGCTTCCATTAAGATGAAAGGAGTTTAAAACCCGAAGGATTATTCTAATATCAAATGCAACTTGTGATTTCCATGGAAATCTACTTTTAATTTCTCATGTTGAATGAGAAAATGTACCTGAAACCATTTAAAACTGGTTCAATTTAGCAAGATTAATTCCTAACTGATGCCATAAAACCTGTTTCTCTTACTACTTATTGGATGTTCAAATACATTTTTCTTGCTTTCTTCCATACTTCTTACATTCCTTCTCTAAAAATTTCTTCAAAACTACCAAGTGCCTGCCTTTGATATGATGTCTACTGAAAGTCTTGACAACTCTTAGCTGGATAGAAAATTGTCTGAAAAGCTAGGTGTCTTTCTTGTCAGGACTCCTATCTCCTGAATGCAAGTGCCAGTTTCATTGACCTTCAGTCTAAAACAAAAATGGAAAACTTCCAAGAAGAAACCTGGAAATACAGTGTTGTCTAACTGCAGCGTGCTGCTGCTTAAAAAATCTTTTGTACTTCAGTATTCTGTGGCTTTGGGAGACTCCTGAGTGGAGTTCATTCAAGGCTGAGGACCCACACTGCTCGTGTTGCCACTCTTGGAGTGGCTTACCTATAAAAACTATGTGGTTCAAGGTCTTAAAGCCCCAGGTGCCAGTCCTGCTGCCAGCACACTAGGAGTCCACAAGGGAGGAGTACAGGAGAGATGACTTTGTTCCAGTGACAAACATTTCAGTCTCAATTACACTTCCTAATGTTTGGTTTTGTGGGAAATTTCCTAATATTGTTTAGCCACTTACCCAGTATGCTAAATTTCCTTAGCCCCTTACTCAGTATGCTAACAAGTACTGCTTTAACATATCCTTTTTGGTTTTCTGTAGGCATCTATCCATCTTTTCTTAACCAATTTTCAGTTTCCAGGCTTTTAAAGGCAGTCACCATTATCATCTTGTTTACACTGCTTTGAACTTACCATTTGTAAATCATGCTTTAACACTCTTTCTATTCAGTACACCGGTAACTTACACAAGAAAAAAAAATCATACAACACATGAGAGTACTCCTACTAAAAAAATTATGGTAAAAACTCTGACTTACCCTTTAATTATATTCTAACTAAAAAATATTTTCCACAGATCTATCTGAGTCTTGTGCTTATTACAAGAGGAGATAAGAAAATAAGGACTTCATTTCCCATTTTCCCATTTTCCCATTACATGATCTGATGCAAGTGACAGTTTTCTTTTGGAGACAAAGTTACCATCTTGTCACTATCACACGTGAAAAATATAATCTGTCACAGGGTAATTAGTCCACCACAATTTTCTTCTCCACTTGGGTTTTAGCAGTCAATAAAGATAAACTTGAAAGTGAACCTTTTATCTATATGAATAACTTTGCTTGCTACTTATGACAGCTTTGCAGAGCTACGATAGCTTTGAATAAATAGATGGACTCTCTTTTAGCTCATACATTTTCAATGGAATTGGAAGGTAATTTCTGTTTATGAAGGTACCTGCAGGTACATGGACATGAAAAATAGTTACACATGACTACTCACAGAAGGGCTGGTTTCAACCTTCTGTCCCACAAGTGATCAGTAATTGAGAGATGGTTACATATTGGCTTGGAAAACAAAATACCTAATTTTTGCACTATTTCTTATAAAATATTGGGTGATTATATGAAATATAAGCATTTTTCTAAAGAGTAATGACTGCTCTGTACTTCATATATTGTTTTACATTTGTAGGAAAGTTATTCATCCAAAAAAGAAACTTTAGAAGGAAATTCATCAGTATTTCCTTTTTTCTGTGGCATAGAAACTGACAAAACCAGTGCTGAGATAAAAGCCTGCTTGAAGAGGACTTTGTAGTTAAAAAGATGCTAATCCTTTGACTACAGGTTCCCTGTGAGGCATAGTTTATCTGTGGTTGCATGGAGTTATCAGTGGGTGACATGAATCTCCTCCATAGTAATTGTGAAGTGCTATGCTAACTAAGGTATCTTTTTGATAAAACTAGGCAGTTAGTATACCTAAGATCTATTGGACTAACCCTGCCTATTTTCCCTATTTAATTACTAGTGAAACTGAATAACTTTTAGAAATGTTATTGTGATTAATGTGCAGAGCTGTCAGAGGAAAGTAGATCCTGATTGTGCCACTTGCTCTACGGATGGCTCTTAAAAGACTGACACTGCTTCGACATACTTACCATTGAGATGGTAAGATGAAGAGAGTGAGGAAAGGAAACCTGCTGCTAATTAAATTTAAACCATTCATCTAAAATAAGGATGTAAATAGGCTTTGTAAAAGGTAACCCTGTTCTTTGAGATGCATTGAAGTTCTTTCACTGCATACAAATCATCATGAAAGATAACTGGACACCAAGTGTATATATATACAACAGTTAAAGTGGAAAATAATTCACTTCTGCTCTAGTTCTAGGTCATTCCTGCTCTTCTGCTTTTTTCTGGATCCCAAATTACAGCTATCCCAGACTGCCTGTGTTCAGAAATCCTTTTCTCAGAGCCGTGGGGAAGAGTGAATTGAAAAGCTGTGATGATCATTATATGTTCCTGGCTTAAAGGATTCCTACAAATAGACCCCAGCTCTGCACTGACATAACTCTATTCTGTACACACATATCAGATGCAAGTGGTGAAGCTGAAAAAATTAAAAGGCTAAACCATGATACTTGCACTGTGATCACTCCCTGAGTCAAGCACTATTTTATAAAAACATTACTCTTTCTGACTCCTGGTCAGTGAATCTGAGACCCAAATAATCTATTTCAAACCTGGGTTATTAGCATAAAACAAACATTCTTTTGTTTTGCTGCACATGTGGGCTTAGTCAAAGTGCAGATGCAAACTGAAGATGTTGAAGTAAAGGCTGATAAACACAAAAATTCCAGTTCTTTACAAACACATACCTTGGTGGTGGACAAGTGCTCAGTCACTGTATCTTCAGTTTAAAGAAACAAAACTGGCAAGAAAATCTACCACTTTCTGCGAGGAATTATGAACATGTGTCACTTTCCTCAAAGGTAGTTGGCAAAATTAATTAAGTTATGGTAACTGGTTTTTTGGGGGGAGGTGAGAAAAATGCATCTCTGGTCCAGAGACACATGGAGGTCAGAGTCGTCTCCTCTGAAGGACATCTGACCTAAGGATTGCAGATACTATTCTGGCTTCTTACACTACATTGTTTTTATCCACTTAATTATCTGTATTTCTACTAAAGCTGGGTGATATGCTCACAAATGTGTTCTATGTATCATACAAATAAAGCCTACATCTCTTAGGGTATACTGCTGTTTATTCTGGCAAATGCTATCTTGAATTTTCTAACATGCATCCCCACAGGCAAGTATCAATAATGGGCATATCATGTTCATTAATGTCTGCCTCACTCAGTCACGGTTTACTATTTGTAACAATCAAATTTAGTCCACATTGCTTTCTGGAGTTAGAAACATCCACCCGCAGTTTTTAACAAAGTCAACAGCTAACTCCCTTTACTTATGTATTTCCAAAACATTAAGTAGATCTACAAATGCCAATGAGATGAAGTTCATCTTTTCTAAAACTGAAACATAATTTTTACCTTCTCAGGTCTAATATTAGGTAAATGTCACACAAACTTTGTGTGTACCTTTGTCCAAGTTCTAAATGATGTTCTTATTTATTAATAACTTATTCTGTGTTAAGGACAGCTCTTTATTGCATTTCACTGAATGACAGTCTACACACAGAAGAAAGGCACCTGGACTCACTCTCCATATACTTTTGATTTTCAGCACATTTATTTCAGTGATGCATTTATTGTTCCACCAAGGTCTCTCAGAGATTCTAAAATCTCTGTGTGCTTGGAGAAAGAACTGCTGCAGCTGAATTACAAGTTGCATGTTATTAAACTATATGTTAAGAGCTGGCTTACATTTATTAGACCTAAATATTTCATGGCAATGATGTTAATGCTTCTGATGGGAAAGCTGTATAGGACATAAAAATTCTATTAGAGATTTGGAAAGAAAACTTACATTAATAGTTGATTGTGAAATATGTATTTATTTGTCACAGTGAAAGAAACAAATCATCTATGAAGCTGAAAAGATATGTCTTCAGGAAAAAAAGGAAACATGTAATGTGCAAAACCTACTTATTTTCCAAGGATTTTCAGAGGTGTTGCTATTTTTATTTTACTTTAATTTACCTAGATGAGGAGAGAATCTTGTATTTCAAAGGTTCATCAGTGGTACCTAACCTGTATTTGACTTATAAGAGTTTCAAATAATTGAAAGACATCTCACAGACACCTGTGAACTTTTTAGTCAATAGCTTCCTGAGCAAAACTCCACTTGATAATTGATTGTTCATTTTAAGGAACCATTCTCTGGAGCTGAGAGGTGAATCACTGTAGAATTCTTATAATGATAAAATAAACTACAAACAAACAATGATAAACAGCATTGGGTGAAACAGATAGAAGCCTTAAGATGAAAAAACCATAAACAACATCCTTAATACATTTAATACAGATGAAACATTTAAAAATGTAAGTTAATAACTATACTTGTTTCGTACTACTGTGTGGATTTAGTTGTTCCTCTAAAGAGAATATTTAGACCCTGATTCTGAATGATTTATGTAATTTTTCTTTCCAAATCTAAAAAAATTTTACCCCTAAAAGCCCAAAAGGGTTCTCACTGCCAATGTTCAGCTGATATTAAGCTACACAGTACTTAGAGTCAGTGGGCATTTGCATTTTGACAGTAAAATGTCCCCAGGGAGGTAAACCTCTGTTTCCAAATATGCATATCCATGCTCTCTAAATTTGATACTTATTAGTAAGAAAAGCCTTGGGCATTGTGAATAAGTATATGTGCATAGAAATCCACTATGCTTATGATGAGATTCCTATTACACTAGCAAAGCAAAAATTTGCATTTTTCAGGCAAGCTGCTCATGCAAGGAACAATTATGCAGCACAGTGGATTAAATCCATCTGGCCTGTGTCCTTCTTTTTAAATTGGGGGCCTATCCCTGTTGGGGTCCCTCCCCCGCCGTGTAGCCCTGGGAGAGGGGCCCTGAGGGCACAGACACGGGGCTTCCCTGTCCCTGCTCAGCCTCGTTCCCATTGGTTGGTTTGTGTTCCCTGCGCGGGCAGAAGGACCCTTGGTCCCGTGACTGGAACAGTTCCTCAGCAGAGCCCCGGCCATGCGGCTGGAGAAATAAACATCTCTGAAACAGCTATCAAGAATCCATCCATATGTATTTCCTTTCCACGGGACTCCTGGTTTGGTATATGCGTGTTGCAGGATCCCCACTGCAACATATCCCCAAAGCTGGGAGTAACGTTGCCACAGATGCAGTGTATCCAGGCATCTTTCTCTCGCTAACTCCTTAAGAGTTTTAACGTAAATATTTAGAGCAAAATGTTTAGCTTCAGGTAGGAGCATGCAGTTGGAACAGGATATATTTGTGTTATGTTGCTTTAGAACAGCTAATGAAGCAGTGACTGAAAGACAGAAATACTGGTGAAAAAATATTGTTTCAAGTGCTCTCAGATATCAAAACAATTTTATTGGAGGTATTCTGATTAAATATTCTTACAGTATTTTCTGAGAAAGAGCCAGTGGACATCTGCTGCTGGAAGACACTTATGAAGGAACAACTGCATAACTAGAGGCTTCACCCCAGCTACATCTAAATTACTGAGCTGGCTAAACTCTGCTTTTCAGCTCTTCTGATGTCTGACACATTGAGCTCTTCTGGCTGCCTGTCTGAGATGCTCAGAAATACCAGTGGCTGTAATTTCAACAACTTTTCCCTAATCCAGCCTATGGTGTTAAATTCTGCAGAATAAATTTTTCATTGATATTGCTGCAAGTCAATAAAAAAACTGGAGGATAGGCTCTGGAGAACATGGAAGGAAGTTTAAATCTTTCTCTGTTTCTACTATATTTTATATTCTTGTGAGAAAATCAGTCCATTAAACTAAGAAAATTCACAACTACGATTAAATAGTGCATATCCTCAAGACTACATTATTTTACTTTATTCTTCCCCCAACAATAACAGTTGGCATATGAATTACATTTTCTACCTTCAGAGTGCTCTAGGGTGATTTATTTAGTGCAAGTTGAACTGTGAATCTTGCTTAAATACATGTAAGACCTCAGTCTCCACAAGTTGCACCAAATAGACAGTCTTTGTTAAGAAACAAAGAGCTAATATTAACATCCCTTTGAAAGGTGGCATACCACTGAGACTTCATTATCATGGTAAAAATGTTACAAAAGTAAACATAAATAATGCAAAAAGAATTGATCAAAATCGGATCTAATTTCACCAAAGGATTCTTTACTGCAGAAATAGTCTTCTAAAAGTCAAAACCACAGACTACCATTCAATACAAAGCTATCACAACCTGGCCCCTAAATTAGTATCTTGTAGATAAAAATAATAAAAAATGCACACTAATCCCCCTTCCCCCAAAATCCCACAGCCAAACCTCAAGCAAAACATAGAAAATAAATTTTATTCTGCATAATTCTCACTTTTTACATATAAGCCTCATTAATTCACGAATAATCAGCCGTAAGCCAATGTTAGAGGGTATTTTAAAATTTTGATTTATATGTAGGTTTTGGTTTAGTTGTATTCACAGTTACATTAACAGTTAACTGGCAGTTACAAGAAAACCTTGGAATACTTAAAAAAAACATGCTTAAAGTAGTTTTCAGTTTAGGAGTGACAACAAAAAAGATCCTGTAGCACAGCCAGATTGAAGACTGGATTCCCATAACCTCACATTTTCTGCAAATGGAGGTGATGTTACTAATGAGCCAAGGAAGAAGCTCAAAAAGAAGCTTTGTAGTATCAACAGATGAATATAAAAAGAGTTTAGAACAGTGAAGGAATATTTTATCCCTGAAATCTCCATCTCACTGATAAATTTGCAGCAGAGATACCCAAACTCCAGAGGTAACTCAGCGTAGTCTTGGTTTTTAGAGAAATTAATTATACAGTTGTATCCTCCATATATGTTCACCTATTTGTCTGTTTATTCTTTTAATAAATTTAATGGCTTAAAATATGTTCAAGTAAAAAAATAAAGTTATAGCAATTTTTTTAAATACATTTTAATCTATCTCACCTCTGGATCTGAACAGAACATTTAGCATTTTAACAGTAGACATGAAATTGTGTTACACAGGAGGTTAGTATTGTTTCCGTAGAGCCATAGATCAGAGCTTGAAAGGTCATCTAGCTGAGTCTGCACATCCAAGGCAGAATCAGCTATAACTAACCCACCCAAGACACATACTCATCTAAACTGTTCTAAAATATTTTCAGTGATGGAGAGTCCATACCTTCCCAGACAACCTACTCAAGTCTTCAAAGCTGCCATTCATTTTAAATGCCTCCCACAGTAATTTTTGACGAACTCCAAGTTCATTACTTCTTATAATGTTTCCAGGCAAAATAAAAAGGAAAATATTTTATTCCCATTTTCTTTCAGCTCTCCTTTACACGTTAGAACACCCTTATCATATCTCACCTCAGTCTTTTTCTGTCTAGACTAAGCAACTTCAATTTTTCCACTGATTTCTATTGATCACCTCTGTTACTCCTCTGTAGACTGTCTCCAAATGGAAAATATCCCTCTTTAAGCACAACTAGAAACTTGATCTGCCGGCTAAGGTACTGATGCTAATGGGTGGAATATTACTATTATAACTATTAACAGAATAGTTAAGATATTTCACAGACCTTTCTTCTACTTGTACATGAGGAATACTTATGTAGAAAAGTCACATCATTAACTAAATTGGATTCGTATACAGATAATTTTGTCATCTGCTTTAAGGCCTTGCTGGAAAGGAGAAATCTGTTGGATATCTGATCCTGTCTGTCACTATGTACTAGGTTTAAGTGCAGGTCATTCCCTTTTGTTTCCCTTTGGGTATTGAGGAAAGAAAATACTAATATTTTCCTTTAATGGGACATAAAACTGAAAAACATACTGTGCCCACAGAATATCTATTACATAATCCTTTTAAATCATTAAGACCAAATAAATTCAAATAATTAAGAGCCAATTGAAGTTTCATCTAAATAACTATAAAGATAAACCAAAGAGACGTGGCTAGGGCTCAAAATCAGGAAGTGGTCAGATTCAGCAAGCTCAATTCAAAATTACAGCTGTCCTGTCTCAACTGGTAATTTTGCATATGTTCGTATTTGATCTATAAGTATTAGGTACACCTACAGGTAAATACCTATATTTAAATGAGGCTGAACAATCTTACCACCACTGAATAGAGTTTCTCTTCACTCCCTTCCCAGCTGATAAAGGGCAGGTTGGCATACAGAACTCCAGAGAGCAACTGAACTTATGTTCTGTGAGTGTCTTGGACTTTGGAGATTTTATTTCTTCTCACTCACTCTCAAAATCAGCCAAAGAGCTAAGGCAGACCTCTCTACTCATCTTCTCTAGCTGATAGACACATAGGTTAGTATTCAGTAAAACAGAAAAATACAATTTCTGACATAATCTCATATAGCAGGAACTAGAGCAGGGATATCTTCCACTAGACCAGGTTGCTTAAAGTCCCATCCAACCTGGGCTTGAGCACTTCCAGGAACAGAACATCCACACCTTCTCTGGGCAACCTGTTTCAATATCTCACAGTGAAGAACTTCTCCCTAATAGCTCATCTAAATCTACCCCTTTTCAGTTTAAATGTTCCATAATCTTTAGCTGGCTCTTCTCCTTTCCCAAATGATGAAGATTATAATAAAGATATAATCAACCATGATGAAGGGAGATATGTTGTTTAACTACATTATAATGAAGATCTAATTAAGTTTATCTGAGAAGGAACACATTTTGTTCTTTTGTTGTCTTCTTGAAGTTTGAAACCTTGTTTTTCTCTGCCAACATTTTAAAAGGTCTTTCTTTATAGTCAAAAAGTTAAGGAACTCTTTTTTTTTACTTGAAAGCTGAGCTTCTCATATTTCTAAGAACTGGCCCTATATGAAACAAATAGTAATATTTCCACATGCAACCACCAAAAGAATGTTAATTTACTTTTTATTTGATTTCTTAGAGCTCAAAGTTATTAAGCTCTAGAAAGTGAGAGGTCACAATGCCAGAAGCAAAAGTAAAACATGAAAACATAATGAGACATTGATATAAAACTACCCCAAGAAACTCAGAAATCAGGAATCTTTTATTTTAATTTCTCTTGTCTATTGGTGATACAAAATGTTTGTGCATTTCTATTCAAAACATTCAAATAACCTCCATTTTATTAGATGCTAAAAAACCATGTTCTTATAAGATTAATTGTTCATTATAGAAACAGTGCCTTCTATAGGTACCACATTTTAGAAATCAATTACAACAAATGGATTTTTACAGTGAGTTTCAATTTGACAGATTACTTTTGAACATCCCCACAAAAGAATTCTCTGCAGTACCCTGCATTATGCAAAATACTTCTTAATTTTGTAGCTAGGATTGCATTTAAATCCTCGGAGATACACAAATTTCTTTGTTTACTGGCAAATATTCAGATTTGTGCATTTAGATACATTCCCAGGTTTCCCCGAACTTAAAAAAATTCTGAATCATCAATTTGTAGCTGCTGTAGCCTCATAAGTCCAAAGCTGGAAGTTCTGTGCAGCAGCCTGAGGTTCAAATAACAAACCTTCACTCAGGTTTCCTGTCTCTACACTTTCCATCTCCTCCTTCCCCAAAATACCCAGCGACCTTTTTTCACAATTTGGAGTAAGTATCCCTTAACACTTTCTAGGTACTGTGTACTAAGTATGACATTAGTTCTGTGGTTTTTTAAAATAATAATTTGGTTACCAATTCATAGCACAATCAAAACTTACTTTGTGAAAACTGAAGTTTAAATTTCAAAGTTGTTCTCAAAGGTTGCACTTGAAAACAGTCATGTTGAGACTGTTTAAGACAGGTCAATAACCCTGTCTCTGTCATGTGCTTATTCATTGAACAGAATTCTGTTTTTTGGATAGAACTTTAATCTATTTTCAAAAGATAAAACCCCCAGATCTATGTGCAGATTAGTAATCATGACAATTAATTAATTATAATTATGATATGGCAGTTAACGATAAGTATTTACCTTGTACTGCATGCAGTTCACTGACATTCAATGATCCTCTTAAATGGTTGATACTAATCACCCGGAATTCTCACTTCTACACTTACACCCTTCTAAGTCCAGGGATATTGAAGTTTAGTGATAGGAACATGTATTTGTGAAACAAAAGAAAAGTAAAAGATACCTACCTGAGAATCACAATAGGCAGCTGTGCCACAGCTCAAGATCAGAACTGAATACTCCATACAAGTTTAAAGTTAGCAGTGGCAGAAAGATGAACTCAGTGTTTTTCATGCTTGCATTTGTTATTTAGACCATTTGGATATGTTTTGCATTGTTACTTGCAGAAGCTCAGTCTAATATGCTTTCAGATCACTCCCCAATGACACTGTCACCTTTGGCTAATTGACTCAAGGAATTTGGTATCATATTAATTACGTGCTTAAGCAATGAAATATTTTTATTTCAAAGGGTCATAATTTTTCATTTCAAGCTGAGGGAAATCTATATCTGTGAGAGCTAACGGAAATTTAGCAAGGCTTGATAAAATGCATTCGTGGTTTTCCAATGTTGCTTTTATATTTAAAGTAAAGAAATTATGTGGTTGGATCTCTTTAGAATTGAAGTAATAAGTTACTAATCTTTGAAACAAGCCTTACAGCAAAAAAAAAAATTAGAAAAGGATTATGTTGTTTTGGGTGAAAAACAAAGGACAGAAAAAAAAAGAAAGCAAGATGCTTGGATTTTCTGTTTAGTAACTAAAGAGTTTAGTTTTCTTATTTTTATTTCCACTCCATTTTTTTTTTTTTACTCTAGGCTGCTCTCATTTTCTAAGCAAAAGGTGGGAAGTGCAGTTTCCAGCTGTAAGTTGGAGCTCATGAGAGGTTAAAGAACTTGCTCACACTACCAGTAACTCATGATCAGACTTAATAAGAGGGGGAAAAAAAAAAAGAGGAAAACAAAAAAGGAACCTGAGCTATTTAATGATTCTCTTACTGCATTCTTCCTTGGGCAGGTAAAATGTTCACACATACAGGAAGGGCTGGGATTTGCTGGGATCATCAGCTTGTTTTGAAACCTGAACACACTAAAATATCTTAAGAGCGGAAAATGTCTAGCGACTGGCATCGTCACATACAAGGAACTGTTTATAAATGTTATCCTCTTACAGCATAGAAAAAAATCTTCTTTTCTATTATCAGCCTTTATTGATCCTTGAAATCTTTGCAAAATATTAACTACCCTATTTGGGTATAGGTAATAATAAAAACAGTTAAAATAATAAGATGTGTGTGCATATATACCTCTCATCAAGATTATAAACTTATAAATCTATAAAGCTTAAACATTTAAATAGAAAAAAACTTATTAAGTCTTCCCCTATTGATCTTATTTCTAAGTTAAATAAGCCACTTGTTTATATATTTTCTTGTCATAAATAAATCTTAAATCTTCATGTGGAGTCATCCTGCCTCCTCTCAGTTTCAGTTACACATTTAATTTCTCATGGCAACTATAAGAAATCTTCAGGGAGAAGAGAATTCTTCCTCTCTTGCAATCATTTTATTTTTGTTTTGGACAGGTTTCTCTTACTTGATGTTGACAACTGGGTTTTTTCCTGTGCCATTTTTTCTTGGAATCTATATGAACTATTTTTAAAAATGCAACTTACTGTAGTGTGCTCAAAAAAAGCAGTGAAAACATGTTAATGAGTTCTGAGCCTGGATTTTGCATGAACTCACACTCTCTGGACTTTTATTTAAATTTTTACTCTTAATCATCAGTTAATATGACTGGAAAAGACATCTTGGCTCATCTATTTCAATGTCTTTGCACATGACAGATTTTTTTCACTGCTAGTCTGTCTTCTGGAGGTGTATACGTGGGCAGACACATAAACACATATATACACAAGTATAATGTTCCCACAATTTAATGTAATCCTGTTAACTTTCTCTCTGGGCATCATTTAATTGCCAAATTTTTCTTAATGCTAAAAAAATAATAGAATCATATGTAGCTGTCTTTTTTGTACGTTCCAAGTCCAGTTTTACTTCTCCTGCACTGTATACATTCTACCTCTCACCTCTAAAAAATGATGTTCAAACAAGATTCTAAGATATAGAGTGTGACTGCATCTTCTCTCACATATGGAAACATGATTTTCCTTTCCTTCCTCCTCAGCTCCATAGACTACTATCCTTTGCTCACCTGATAGGGAAAACTTGCAACCTATCTGAGACCAACCTGGTCATGAGACTGCTGAGTTACTCTGAAAAATCAGGCCCTATCCTCAGTTTGCAAATGTGAATGAGGGAGCCCTCCTCACAGAAATGGTTGTCTCATGTCATGAGTAAATATATCCATGAATGCGTTTGGTAGACAACCAAAGTAACTCAGGAAGAGATTTTTAAGTTTTCCCATTAGCAGGAATGCCAAAATTTTTATTACAGATTATATTATAAGCTTGGCAGGTCCTAAGGATATTTTTAAAGATGCTAGAAATCTTATAGAGAATATGATTGTGGGTGGACATTCAACTGCCTGGGACACTCATTTCATGTCCCCAGTTTTCTACACATTTTAAATGTTAATGACTGCAAGTAATAAAACTACTTTGTGGATGCTAAAAGGTAGGAGCAGAGGAATTTTCCAGCTGCTGAAGCATTTGTGAAGTTTTTCCTTTCTCATGTTTTAGCTAAGAAACAGAGAAACTCAGCTTCTCACAGCTTCTCTGTGAAAGCTTTCGTTCTCATGCGAACTGGATGGACAACAGTTTGAGGGAATGTAAACTATTTCTGTACCTGCAGGTTGTTGTGAGGATAGTGGAATTTTTTCAGTCTTGTGAGAATAATATTTGGAAATGGGTGTCTTACTGCTTAACCTATCACCTTGAGAGGTGGTGGGTGAATAGGCCAATCACGCTATAAAAGATGAGCTATTCATTAAATGGGACGGAGCTCTCACTTCGACCATAATTATCTGACCTGGATTTGTGTCGTGATTTTTGCCATTCTCTGGGGATAACAGTGACACTACTTAACAAATGTCATTTTCATGTACTGCCTTGGAAGAGGACAGTAACCTGTTCTATTAATTCTTTACTGAAAAGCAAGTTTTCTTGGCTGTAGGATAAAGCAGCTTCAGAAAAAAAAATATTATTAAAAAAAAATCTTTTAATAATAGCAGTACTCACAGACTACTGGACTAAATGAGTTCGCTACTCACAGTTCAGGAGAATTAATTCTTTTGCATTTTCAGTCCTTTGTCAAAGCCTTTGATAAGCTATGAACTCCACTCAAAAAGGAACCATTCAATAAATTATGCAAATAGAGGGTATCATAAAGGAGCTCACTTTAAATTGCACTGTAAACTGAAATATAGGAATCTTGTAACTAGAGAAATTTTTATTTGTAAGTTAAATATTCCAGTCATATATTGTTTGAAGCATAACTGGTTTTTTGCTTTTAAAACTAAATATTAGAAATTTGAAAATTACACTCCTAAAAATAGTATTATCCTCTATCAGGATAATACAGCAGTTGAAATTGATTATTTAACTCCAAAAGTAATTCAATATTTAACCTAACACGTGTCAACTTTGAGATGCTTTCACTGGTTTGTTGTTTAGCCTCAAGCTTGAAACCAAGAATATCATCTGAAATCATAGAATCAGAGGACAACAGAAAGGCTGAATTTGGAAGACACTTTCTGGGGTCGTGCTGATTCAACACCCTGCTCAAGCAGGGATAGCTAGAGCTGGTTGCCCAGGACCATTCTGGACAATCTGTTCCAGGGGTCAGTCACCCTCAGAGTAAAAAATGTTTCCTGAAGTTCAGCAGATGCTTCTGTGTTCCAAGTGAGGCTCATTGCCTCCTGGCTCCCTCTTTAAACCCTCTCTTCAGGGGTTTGTACACATTGATGAGATCCCATAGATGTCATAGTTGATCTTCAACTCTCTCAGTCTTTCATTAGATTGGAGATATATCAGTACCTTAATCTTTTTAGTGGCCCTTTGTTGGGTCTACTGAAGTAGGTCCATACCTCTCAGTCAAGGACTAGACTCGGTGCCACACTAATGGTTAGTGGAGAGCAAGGATCACCTCCCTTGACATGCTGGCGATGCTATTTCTAATGCCGAATTAAATTCTTTCATTGTTGCATAACAAAAGCAAAATAATTCACATCATCAAGGGCACCCTCAGACTGCTTTGTTTCATGTGTAAGGTTTGTTTAAATTCAAAACATAACGTTTAATCAAACAAAAATGATGGTTTACTTTTTTTTCATGTATTTTCATTTATGATTAAATGATTTAAGTACGCAGTTTTGGAACAGTTCTGGTGAAGAAAACCACTTTTTCTTTTTATATATTAAAAAAAGTCTACTCACAAACTATGACTTCAATCACCAAATTATCTATTTCAGATAACAAAGAAATGCTGATATATGAAAGTAATGTATTAATTTCCATGTCCAACAAAAAGTATTGTCTAGCAGTTGCAGATGTGTTGTGCTTACTTCCATACAATTTTCCCTTTTCCTACCAATGTCTTCAGCCTCTGCTGGTGGTTTAGTCCACAATTATTCTATTAGCTCTTCATTGTGGTTCCCCAGATCACAAGGTCTTCTTCCCATTCCCTCTGTGTGGATCTTTTCTATCTGGTTTCTCCTATTTTCCCTGTGCTCCTGTATCTTCTCCCTTTATCTTCTCTCTTCTTTCTATTCTTATTGGTATCTTTTCTTAAATGCAGCCTTTTCTTTCATCTTGTTCAGTTGAACAAGTGGAACAGTAATATTAGAAAGCTTCTCTAGTGTAGCATAGGATTAGAAAACCATCTTTTTATGCACTAAAAGCATGACAGGCTTTGGTAGTCTCAGTTTGGTAATGATTTTGGTGTGCTAAGAGCTGTGAGGGGATGAAGCGTGTTTAGCAAGGATCAAATCATCTGAGAAGTGGAGGGACAAAAAGTCAGCCTCTACTCAACATATGCAAGTGGAATTTGGAGAAGTACATGGCGCTTTTGCTAATGTAGTACTTTGCCAGAGAATCACAGAATATTCTGAGTTAGAAGGGACTAACAAGGATTGTTAAAGGAATGGCCCCTACAGGGATCAAACCCACAACCTTGGGGTAATTAGCGCCATGCTTCAACCAACTTGAATAATTTAACATCTAGTGAATAGTTTCCTTCCTCTATAATAAGATACTGCCAAATGCCCTGGTTCTTCTCAAGAATTCTGGTTTTTTCTTTGGAACATGGGCAAAACACACTTTCTCAGCAGCAGTTGAAAAATTTTTACTGAAAAAAATGTGACCATGAGCTGGTGCTCCTTGCATACACTTGGTGTTCTTTCTGGTTTTGTGCAAAATTATTCAAGTTTAAAAAATTCACCATGCAAATACAAGCTATAATTATTAAATGTAGGTTTTAAACCTTATATTGTTAAAGCAATTGTACAGAGAATGAAACTTTATTTTGAAATTATTTCTTAACCTTCAAAACTTTTTTCTCACTAAGCAAATAAAATATCTTTTGGAAAGTACTTGAAATAAAGGATTTATTGCATATTTTTTTTTAAATACAAACAGATGCCTTGAGTTTGGAGAGAATAAAAAAATATAATTAAATGTTTTATATGGTGTTCAGTAGTCACCTCTGGTGAGAAATAAATTTTCAATTTCTTGATTTATGCACTGGATAGAGGAAACACTAATTGAAGTATCTGATCTTCTTGTATCAGAAGGGTCTGATATGAGAAATTCTTCACCTCAGGAAAAGTGATGTAAGAGTTGCTCAATACTCAGGATGAATGCTTGGGTCCTCTGTCTAAAGCATGGTAATCTCTTCTTTATAATTCAATTGAAATTTCTAAAAATCAATAACATCTTTCAAAGAATGGAATTTTGATTTGATTACAGATGCTCTGGCGTGTTTTTTTTCTTTTAGATTATGGATGTGCTATTCCTCCTCTTAAGAGAACAGAGATCAATTCCTCTCAGAACACTATGGAAGAACATCCCTCTCTCACAGCCACTGTCATGTTCATTTCTGAACAAAAGGAGGATTTATTGGAGTTCTACAGAACACAGAAAAAGAAAACAAAAAATTAAATAGCTGAATTGTGTTTCTGAATAGGTCAGAAACTTCTCTTATGCAGCCTAACACATTGTCTAGTTAAGCCTTTATTTGATTCATCTCATTGTCAAAGTTTTAGTGACAGTAAGTGGATGAGTACAAATGTGAGTGAAATAAAACCCTTCCTTTCCTGTGCCTTCAATCTCTTTGCAAAATGGCAAAGGAGAAGATGCAACACTGGAGCTGTAATTCATTCTTTTCTTCCTCAAGCATTAAACTTTTGCATACTAACTGTGTTATAAATTTCGGGGTCCTCCTCCACTCCATCCCCATCCCACCTTATTCCTAACAGTAAGATATTATCCAACTGGAGAATACGGTGGATATTTTCAGAAAACTCCATCAAATGAACTCTAGAAGAGCAAATTGTGAAAGAATTGAAGACAAATGTGAAAGGTCTAGGTACATATGAGAGACTCTTGGGCAAAACATGGACCAGATAAGGTCCTGAGGTCCCTTTCAACTATAAAATTTGAAAAGAAAAACAAGTTACTGATTCTTTCTCACTTATCAATGGTATTAAATTTTTTTGCAGTATGAGCAAAACAGTATCTTCTCAGCCAAAGATGAAAACCTGAACTGTTGAAAAACAAAAACATAGAATTTCAACCTTTTAACAGAAAATTAGAAAATTAGCTCTCTTACTGATAAGTTAATCAGCCCTTTCTTATTCTGGGTAAGGATTGCCTTTCTATTTCAATTCTGCTGGGCTGATGAGTAAGTGAACTTTTATGTACCTCAATAACTTGTCAATGCCTTTCCTTGAGCTTTCACAGATCCAAAAGCTGTCCTCTGTGTTCTGTTTGCCAGTACTCAGTCCAAATGAAATCATTCAGTATTGTCAAAGACAAACTAATTTCTTACCTTTCTTACCTTTACACATACTAAAACATAGTTACAGGCCCAGTATTGTAAAGCAATAGTCAGTGATGCTGTTGTGATAACCTGTAAGTGTTCAGGCAGAAGAGTGCTTTGCAAACTGGTGGAAGAGTTACTTTTCCAGCTGCTTATTACCACACTGCCACATCTCCTCACTATGGGCTATCACTTCCCTAAATTTCTCAGTAGAGCTGTTAATGTCAAAACTGCAGTGAAATTGAGACAGGTTAAGTTAATGGGTTTAAGTACAAGATTTTTCCTAAGATGGAACACTGAAGCTGTCTTGGCAGCAGCAGAGCTGGCATATCAGAGCAATAGTAAATTCTGCCTGGGAGCCAACATGGATGGAGGCAGTGGTCAGCAGATGGAGATGTCCATAAGGTAATGTAGAGCTAGAAAAGGATGTGTGTTCAAAGCATAATGGTACACCATCCTAATGCAAACAGTGGGTTTCTTTCCCTTTTTTTTCACCCTTAGCTTCTCCAAGATTGTACTTTCTCTCTGCTCAATCATCGTGTACTGAGACAGCCAGCCATAGTCAGTGACTTTGAGAGAAATGTTTTAATCATGGTTAATTACAGTTCGTATTAGGTTTATGCACTCTCAGATCATCTGGAAGGCTTAGGCAGACTCTTGATTACATGCATGTTGAATTAACCAGCCACAACGACTTTTACCTGAGATTATCCTTATATATTGGTTACTTACTGATGGCTGCAGGAAGCTGGGTGTGATGTCTTTTTGTAGTAATACCCATTGATTTTTGTGTCATGATCCTGAACTGGGAAAGTTAGTTTATACCAAGTGAGCACTTCACTAATGTGCTATTATATCATCTTGCAGAAAAATTCATAACAGATTTAAATATTTCTGAACTACAATTTTTTTCTTCCAGATTCTAATTCAAAGAATGGGGTCATGTTTCTGAATCCATTAACACTGACAGGATGGAGAGATGGAAGAGGAGAACATCATCCAGATCTCGCATAAGTAACAGGAACTTATGTTAACATAAATACTTTCACTAACTGGAGTGAACTAACTTGGCAGATTGCAAATTCAAAAAGAGGGAGTTCTTCTCCTCCATCTCATTTTTCTTTCCCTCAGTCCTGTCTCTACAGTTCTTGTTCAGCTCGCATTGACGTTTTCAAGCTTTTGTGAGTAACATCATTTCAGTAGCTCAGCAAAAATGCTAGCAAAACTGTAGACTAACTGTAGCTTATCAGCATTTTGCCAGGCTGATAAATAGAATTGGCTCAGCAAGGTATCCTCAAATCCATGTAACACAAGGGAGGGAAGGATTCAGACAAGAGCAGGGGAATGAACAGTGAAATTGCCACTTCTGCTGGCAGAAAGTTACTCAGGCGTCTCTGCTGCTCAGGGAAATGTACCAGAAGATTTAAAAAAGGTGGCACTGCTCCTTATCATCTGGGAGATCATCCAAGCCCCATTAAACTAATTAAGTTTTCATACTTGTCTTAATGATGCCTGGATCAGATGTATAAACAGACTGGTAGATCACTACTAGAAAATTAGTAACAAGCAAACCAACTCTGATCTTTGATATGGGTGTATATTATTCAATAATTGTAAATAGTTAGGAACCAAATACACACCCTAAATTTATAAAATGCTTTTTATGCACCTATTTTTCCACAGAGAGCAAACACTAGCAATTCCCAGGAGCAAGAAATCAGGTAAGGAAGGCAAGACACTGAAATGTCTGTGTAGGGATCTGCTGGACAAACTAAAGGGAAAGAAGCAAATATATAGGCAGTTGGACCTAGGAAAGGTGATCTGGAAAAACACAGAGATAATGTACAGTTGTGTAGGGATGGGATGCGGAAGGCCATAGCCAAAACAGAATTGAACCTTGCAAGGGATGAAAAAAATAATGAGTTTCTACAGGTAAGTTAGCCAGAAAAGGAAGGTCAAAGCAGGTATAACCATCTCATTAACAGTGCTGGAAAACTGGTAACAAAGGATAAGGAGAAAGCTGATGTACTCAACAAATTTTTTCCCCCGTCTTCAACGTCAGACTCTTTTCCCACACCTCTCAAGAGGGTGCAAAGCAGGATAGGGATTGGAGGAACAAAGAGCTTCCCACTGTAAGCAAAGATCAGGTTCATGACCATCTGAAGAACCTGAATGTTCATAAATCTATGGGATTTCATGAGATGCATCCTAGAATCCTGAGGGAATAGGCTAGAAGGCTAGAGGTTAATGTCTCAGAGTCCTGATGGATATCAGTGACAAGTGGTGTCCCTCAAGGATCTATATTGGACCAGGGTTATTTAATATGTTCATTAATGACCTAGACAAGGGCATTGAGTGCACCCTCAGCAAGTTCGCAGATGACACTGAGCTGAATCACTCTGTTGAGAACCAAGGGATCAGACCCAGCTGGCATGGGCTGGGGCCATTGGGTCCTGACTGACCAATTTGATCTCCTTTTAGGACCAGGTGACCTGCCTAGTGGATGAGGGAAAGGCTGTGGATGTCATCTACCTGGACTTCAGCAAAGCCTTTGACACTGCCTCCTATGTCATGCTCCTAGAAAAGCTGTCAGCCCACAACTTGGATATGTCCACTCTTTGCTGGGTTAAGAACTGGCTGGATGGCCAGGCCCAGAGTGTGGTAGTGAAAGATGTTGGTGAATGGTGCTATATCCAGTTGGCATCTAGTCACCAGAGAAAAACACTTTTTCTTAGACAAAAAAGATTTTCTGTTATGCTCTTGCCCCTAAAAATTTCCCTAGTAAAATCTGCTTGGCACTTATCTCGATTATACTATAATGTAATTTGTATTCATCAAAATTCAACATTTATTATTGAAGCTGGCAGCTATCGCAATTCAAAAACCATGTAAGCTAATAATTTTAAATGTGATATTTCCTGTGTTTAATGTATGAAAATTCTATTATTCATCAATTTGGCATGTTTTGCAGTAATAGTCACTTTAAAAGTTATTTTAGTGTTATTAAAAGTTATTATGTGTTTTAGAACTGTTGCTAATTTAATCCTATAAATCATTTAAGGAGTCATTGCAAATAAAATTTTCTGCATCTAAAAATATGGAGAGTGAAACTAGTAATTCATTCAGTGTCTTTATTCAGTTGCATATTAAATTCTGTTTCCATTTGCTTGTGCAAATGTTATTTCTGTTCCTTCCCTGTTCCTGCTGCACTGTGTATTTCTGTACTTACTTGTTCAAAGAGTAGGACAAGTAGTTTTGGGTGCCTCTCTGTATGCATTTAGTATACGAAGTAAAATAAAATTTTCAGTACCTGAAACCCTCTAGCACTGTTAAGTTGATCTTTAAAGAATAGTGCTGAATGCCTTTCCTGCCCAAGGAAATGCATATTACTCTTGAATTCATGTCTTCTAGCTCTAATGAGCTATGACAATGAAAAATGAGGATGTCTTTGTTCTGATGGGAACTCTCCATCTTTTAACCTCACTGTAATTCCATATTGAACAATTTGAAGCAATCCCAGTCCTGTGACACAAGTTTTTCCTCCTTTTTAGCTAGAAATAAATCTTTTCCTTCCACTAAGATAAACTCCATAATTCATAATAAAATTGGTCACATTTTTTTCCTTTGATTATTGTAAACTCATAGAATCAATTAGATTGGAAAAGACCACTAAGATCATTGAGTCCAACACTTAACCCAGCACTGCCAAGTCCACTGTTAAACCATGTGCCTGATTGCTATGTTTTTCAAATATCCCCAGGGATGGTGACTCAACCACTGCCCTGGGCAGCCTGTTCCAATGCTTGACAAGCCTTCCCTGGTGCAACTTGAGGCCATTTCCTCTTGTCCTGACATTGCCTGGGAGAAGAGGCTGACTCCCACCTTGCTGGAACTTCCTGTAAGGCAGTTGTAGAGAGTGATAAAGTCTCCACCCTTTTCTCTGGGCTAAACATCCCCAGCTCTCTCAGCCGTGCCTCATCAGACTTGTGCTCCAGGCCCTTCCCCAGCTCTTTTGCCCTCCTCTGGACATGCCCCAGCACCTCGATGTCCTTCTTGTAGTGAGGGACCCAGAACTGAACACAGGATCTGAGGTGTGGCCTCACCAGTGCCAAGTACAGAGGGATGATAACTGCCATGGTGCTGCTGGCCCCACTGTTCTTCAAACAAGCCATGATGTCGTTGGCCTTCTTGGTTACCTGGGCACACACTACTTCATGTTTAGACATGGTCAGTCAATACCCCAAGATTTTCTTCTGACAGGATTCTTTCCCACCACTTTTCCCCAAGTCTGTAGCACTGCATAAGGTTGTAGCGACTCAAGTGCAGGACCTGACATTTGGCCTTGGTGAAGTTCACACAATTCATCCAATCAATCCAGCCTGTCCAGATCCCTTTGCAGAGCCTTCCTGTCCTCCAGGAAATCAACAATCCCACCCAGCCTGGTGTCACTTGCATGTCGAAATTATTCTCATAAAAAATAAAGTAAGGATGACTTTTCAGTTGTTGGCAATTTCATTACATCAGATTCCTAAATGTATAATGGAATTGTTCTGAAATGCAACAGTACTAAGAGCTCAAGAAATATGATACAATTGGTATCAGTATTCATATTTTTGTGTCACGAATGCAAGAAAGGTAGCAAGTGGGATTTAGGACATCTGTACTGGAAATTATGGGAATTTTCACCTGGAAATCATAACAACAGGTGAAAATAGCAGCTTAACTCACAACCTCACTGCAGATGTAAAATAGCAGAATATTTTACATAAATGTTCAAAGATATTTTGCATCTTGAATATAACACAAATATCTGTGAAAAGCAGATTCATTACACTGAAATTTGTACACTCATATACACACAAATGTCCATATATACACCTAAAATATGTCTCTGCATCTCTGTGTGCATCTCTACATGCTTGTTTTATATATGTATTGGTTTGTGTCTTTAGAATACTATGCTGCAAATAAATGCATTGAAAGGGCATTTGTAAGGACTGAAAATGACCACCTGAAATTGGAAAATGCACCAGGAGATTAAGAACAAGGAAGCTAAAAATGTTTCGTTTTCTGGCAGTAATACAGCTGATACAGCTGTGTCAATAAGTATGTTGTATTCTATTATATTTTATGTGGCCAGGTAGATTTACAGAACAATATCTAAGATTAGCAAATGCACTTAGTATGATTATATTTTTGTACTGTTATGTCTTGCATGGATAAAATACATAAGCATTGGCATGAAATAGCACTCCTAGTTTTATTAAAAATTATTTGACTACAATTATCTTCTGTTTAAAGGATACCAGACATGTCTGGTAGTGAGTAATTGTTGCAAAATACATAACATTATTTACTCAGATAAGAGTGCTTAGGTATTTTCACTTGAACTACATGCTGGCTGAAGAAATATAAACAGAGGCTAATGAGCAATGCAAAATGTGAATATGCTGAAAGGCTTTGACTGGAATAAATGAAGTCTATGTGATGTCTCTTCTTGTTTCCAATCTTTACTGATGTAAAAGAAAAAAGAGCATATTCATGGAATTCACCAATAATCAGTGATATTATGTGGAAAGGAATATTGAACACAGCTGAAAAAGAGATAAAATAAAGGGATATGATGTTAGAAACATGATAGTAAGCAGTAATATGAAATCAGACATAAAAATAATGCAAGTTAACATATATACAGTGCCACTGAAATAAGGTCAATGCTGAAGTAAGTTTCATCATGCTGGATACTGCTGGAAGGTATTGAGGGCACATGAAATGTGATGCTACTCACTCAGTGGAAGCATTAGGCAAAGGGATATGCTTTCCACAGGGGAGACAAAGAACAGCAGAAGAAAAACATACCTGAACCTGTGCCCATGATTTCACCTCAGAAACTGTTGGCTCACTGTGTCTGCAAATGCAGGATTAAACACTGAACAATATGTGTTGATTTTTTTTCAAAAACACAGAGTTCTGTTCATCTGTACAGCTGCTTTTCCACTGCTGCATGATCTATTTAGATGATGAGGTCTTCAGACCGGGGACTGTGTTTTTGCAGAAACTTTAAGTGCAGCAAGGCTTCAAGATGCTCTCATACCATCACCACTGGGGTTAATAATTATACTTCAACGTGATTTCTTCCTCATACATTATCACAGTGTTACCTAATGATAGCCTTGAAACTACAAGGGCTTATAAAAAAATCCTGAAGTTGATTTGACATACTTAATATTTTTAAAAAGCACACTGAAAGTACCTCTAAATATTTGGGGTTTTTGATGTTTTTACTTGCCATGTAGCAAAAGCTCTTTTATTTTTGAGTAAACTGGTAAATATTTTTTAGTTGCAAACCAGTTTCTGAGTATTCAAAAACTGCCCCTGTCTGACATTAGGTTTAAATAGGATCCTTTTGAAATTTAAATTTTAGTGGATAAAATAAAGAGAGAACTGCAGGGTGCTGGAGGATAGCCATCATCAGGACAATTATTCAGGCCATGGGAAAAAAAGTTTCACATTTCTTCCCTGCTAAATTTGAAGTTGGAGATATTCATTCTGCATGTATATCTCGTTACCTGACTATTCTGAAAGAAAATCTTTCTCGTTAGAGATCATCATGATTCCACAGATAGGAGACTACCTATGCCTAAGGGGTAGTAAAAAGGGTACCCTGCCAGGCTAAAGCTGAACTAGGTCAGGACTTCACAAGATTTTTTTTCTCATATTTGACTCCTGCACATCTATTTTGGTTTCATTCATTTTTTGGCTTCCCCACAGCTGCTTCCCTGTAGTGTTATAGACACATATGAATATGATGGATAACCTGGGACATCTAAACTGCTCTTTGATGTTTAATTTTAGACAACTGATATCCTTTCTTAAAATTCAGAATTGCAGCCTGATCATTGTGCTAAAGTCTTTTCTAATGTAGCACTGTCTTGGACAGTGATTGTTTCTTAGAACTCTATCTTAGAAATATCTGAATCTTTTTTACTTAAGCTTCCATGAAAAGTGATGAATTTTTACCCAAATATACATTCAAATAATTAATTAGTGTAAAGAAACAAAAAAATTTCCTTCACATACATTTCCAGTGGATAGAGCAAAAGAAATAAATTGATTTTTTTTCATAGCTGCTGTCATAGGTTAGCAAGCATAGTCCCGGAAGGGACGTCCTTGCTAAGGGGTGCTTACAGTTTCCTCTGGGAACTGATAGAACCTATCAGCTGGCCAGTTTGAATATGGACAATTCTCTAAGCCACTTAAAGTTGTGATCACCTCTGTGATCCACATTTAAGAATAGGCAAACTCCCCCTCCAAGCTCTCTCTCGTTTCCGGCGCTGGGACAGGTGGCTGCGGGCCCCGTGTGGGGGCCAGCGGGCCCGGCCAGGCTCTGCTTGGGCCAGGCCGGGCCGGGCCACGGCCATCCTGAAGCCATGGACCTGTTCCAGTCATGGAACCCCCCCACTGCCTTGCCGTGGGCAGCCGGAGCGGCTCGGCTCTCCCCCCTCTCCACTGCGATAAGAAAAATTCAACATTCCAGCTGCAAAGCTGCAAGGCCGAGGTGAGATTAACCCTTTTACTGCTGTGAAGAGCTGAAAACCTGAGGGAAGAGAGAGAGGAGATGCTTAAAGCTGAAATTCTGTTGTGAAGCTATGATAGATCAGAGTATCCTGTTGTAATTTCATGAAGATATGGGGGGTGGAGTGTTCAACTCGTGAGCAAAAGCTCCTGCGCTGAGATAGGCAGATGCTGACGCAGCTGTAATTTCATGAGAAGTTTGGACAGGGAGAGATGGACCAGATGAGGACTTTTGCTCCAAACGGGAAAGGAGAAAACCTCAGTCCGTAGAGATGAACCAGATGAGGACTTTTGCTCCAAATGGGAAAGGAGAAAACCTCAGTCCCTAGAGATGCTCCCAGAGATGGTCCTAACGATGAAGATGATGAAGACCCTTTGCTCCCAGGGAAGGAGAAGGGCCTCTGTTTTTGTTTCTGAACGGCTCAACCTTAAAATTGTACCCCAAAAAACTTCAAGAGTGGACCCTCGAAAGCAGTTGCGGGAAAAGCTGCAAGTCGGGGGAAAGGACTCACACGCAGGCAGAGAGACTCCTCTTCCTAAATGGACTGAACGATATTTGGAAGTGGGCGGCTGTCTCGTTGTGATAATGTTTTCATAGCATGAGCAAGAAGAGACTTCTCTCTCTAAATGGACTGAACAAGGTTATTATGGAAGTGGTAAACAGACTGAACATCTTAAGGGTTGTCTTTTTACATTGTCAGTGGGAGAAGGGAGGAAGGTGGGGGGAGGAGGAGAGTTCTGAAGGTGGTATAATTTTTTTTTTTCTTCTTTTAGGTCTGTTAATAAACTTCTTTATATTCTTTCAAGTTTGGTGCCTGTTTTGCATTTCTCCTAATTCTTATCTCACAGCAGATAAACAGTAATGAGTATTTTGGACCAAACCACTACACTAAATTGGTGTTTCCGCCCGGTTACAAACCGAACCCGCGACAGCTGCTTTCTTTCTTCTCTGCTCCTATTTACTGAAACACCTGCAACAGGAAAAAATCATCCACTACAATTTAACAAGTGACACTTAAACATGTGAGGTATTGCAAGAGTTTAGCAAACATTCAGGTGTTTCAGATCTTTTGTTTCCCACTGTAAGGCTAGAATGTCAGAGAGCTGCTCTGAGGAAAAGGGTTGACAGAAGATCATACAATTATAGGAGATGAGACTTCACAAATGTTAAATATATTTTCCCAATAGCCCAAACTTCAATTTTTCACTATTTCCCTGTATAAATGATGTTAAAGCAATTACAAAAAAAAGTAGAGGTCACAATCCAGACTCTAGCAAAAAGCACATCATCCTGCAGCATTAGACCTATGGGGCTGCTAAATGTTTTTGTGTATAGCTGTGCCCACACTGAAACAGTTTATGCTGCCTCCAGATTTAAACTATTTCTTTGTGTACATCTCAGGGGGGGTCATTTTGCTCAATGAAATCTTCTTAGTATTTAGTCTTCGTAATCTGATATTTGGATAAATATTTGAGTGATTTATAATGAGCTCTCTATGAATGACCCACACCAATACACAGTGTTGGGGTAGAGGGCAGGACATGGTGTCTGCTGAGCAGTGTGTCTGCAGCAGCCAGATCTGCTGGGGAGAAACAGACAGTAGATTTACATGTCAGTGGGGCAAACATATTCTGAAAATAAAATGAAATCAAGCATATGACTAAACAGCATGAATATCTGTCTATAGCACTGGAACAGGACTAAAGACCTTTCTCCACTGAGTGACGTCCAACAAATTCTCTTTTTTTTTTTTAGCTTTTTTTTTATTTCTATGGAACAAGAATTACCATGAGCCTTATGAACATAAGTAATGATAGGTTGCAAAAAAAGACAAATGTAAGTTCTATTGAAATAAATAGAAATGTCATCTGAAAATGCAGGAAATTATCTTTGCCCTGTTCGGCATCATAATTCAAAAAACACATTTGGACATGATATCTCAAGTAGAGGTTTGATCATCTAGATAAGTTATTACGAGCACTGAGATTTGAAAAAGGTATTAAAGAAAGGTTGAGACAATGGAGTTACTTATTTGGAAAAGACTAACCAAGGATAAGACAATTACCTTCAGTCAAGTAGAGTGTTGCTAAGAAAAGAAAGTGTTCCATGACCTAATCCTGAGCTCAAGTATAGCTAAGTAAGAAGTGGGAATGAGAAACATAAAATAAAAACAAAAATAAAAATTCTAGGACATTTTTAGGAAAGTTAACTTAAAAAGATTGTCATGAAAGAGGAATAGAGGCAATATTACACCTCACAGACTGATTGAATTACAGTTCTTGCTCAAGATCTTATCATCCCTCATACAGATATTAGTTATCATTCTATCACCTTCTGGGAATGGTTTTATAGCCTGCTCAACCCCAATCTAAATCCTGAGTTATAGATCCTGAGATCACAAATGTTACTATGTCATCAAATCTAGCCTGGGATCTCTGTCGGAAAATATCTTATCAAAATGGCTTTAAAACAGCTTAATCAAATCAAGGCATTATAAATTTTTCCATTCAGTTGTCCAAAGCATGTTCCTGTCAGCCTCTTCTGATTCATCCTAGATGGTCTCCTTACCCCAGAGAACCCACAGGCCATTCTTCAAACAGATCACTCTTTTCAGTCTTGACTAACCAGCTTGTCTCCAAGACTGGATCATATAACAGAACTGCACATGCTCCCATTAATAGTATCCCAATGACAGCAAAAAAAGATGTTTCTTAGGTTTGGCTGAACACAGTATTACTTAAAGCTTTCTTGAGAGAGATGAAAGTGTGAAAAGAGTCCAGAGCCACCAGTATCAAAAGTAACAAACACCCCTGAATAAATGCCCTTGATGAAACAATTTCCAGGAAAAATATTTTTTATTGATGAATTATTAAATCTCCCAAGATGTCTTATACAGCTATACATCTGGCAATGTTGTCTGTGGGGATACTTCTGACTGGATTACTATTTTACTTTTCCTCTTCAGTCTAACAGTGCTTTCATGTGCCTTTAGCATAAATGATATAAAAGCAGGTGGTGAGCAACATGAGAGGCAGGTAGAATCAAATATAGTATTTATAAAATAAAATTCAGATATTTTCCAAGTTCATGATAGATGTTGAAGAAGTTGATTCTATTTTAATAGAGTTTTTTTGACACTTCCTTCTTAAATGAAGTAGAAATAAATTTAAATCTTTGACATCTGCACAGACCGCAAGGTGTCAACAGTTTAATTTTTTGCAAGGAAAATAAATACTAGTCCAGGAAACATTTGAGACTGAAAATACTTGTCAATTCTGCCAGTGGAAGAAGGCCAAGACAAAGGAGTTTTATGATCAGAAGCAACTGGAAACCAAGGATCAGACAGGAGGGTTATGATGCAGAGCTTGAGGGGATGATGAATAAAAGGAAGAAGGCGGCATTATTTAAAATCCAGCCATCAGGTAAGGAAGAGGAAGAAAGAGCTTTCATTTCCCTTGAGGGAGTGTAGCATCTCTCTCTAGACTCCTATAACTTTCTAAAAATATTGCAGAAACTGCATACCACAAAGTGATCATCTGGAAAGAAAGTTTGTAATATGGCACCTCCACTCTATATTGCCATAACAAAAAATGGGATTTATCAATTGGAATATAAGATGCAGTTTTATAAAACTGTAAATCATATGGAATTTTTACACAGGACCATTTTGTTCAAATCCTTGAATGTTTCTTGTCCTTAAATCACACCATGGTTTAAATTAAGCAGGAAAATTTTCTTCTTTAGTACCAAATGAGGATGTAACAGACTTTCAGAAAACCTTCCAATCTCGATTTAAAGATGTCAAGAGAGGCAAAAACCTGTCACTAGCATTGATAGCTTATATTCTATAATTGATGAAAATACATAACTTATTTCCAACTTGAGTATCTCTTTTCAATTTCCAGCCACTGGTTCTTGTTACCATGTCTTGCATGAGATAAAAGAGCTCTGTAGAACTTAATGGATTTTTTTTCTGTGAAGATACTTACACACTGCAATCAAATCACCTTACAATCTTCTTTTTTATACGTTCTGTATTTCACTTTAGGGTACTTTCTTCTGTGCTTTCATCACTTTTGCTGATCTTTTTTTTTTTCATGAATTTTCCCTAACTTTTATCCTACTTCTAAAGTATCTAAATACCATAATTACAGAGAATAACCTGCTAACGCTCCCTGCAAGGGTAAAATCAACTATGTGCTCTAATTAAGCTTTCTCTTCCTTCTCCAAGAAGAAAATTACTTCTTGCTGGTACAGCATTGTTCTGAATGCTGGTTATCTTGCTGTTAGGACTCTTAGTTCTTTTGAATCTCTTCATTTTGGGGAAAAAAATCTTATTCTGCAAACTCCAGTATTAAAATAATAACTTTCTATCTGGCTGCATTAAAAATAGTTCATTTGAATATAAATGGTTTATCAAACTATCCAGATTATTTTATGGCATCTACATTCTCATTATTATTTACCATTGGGATAATTTTTTTGCCTTCCATATGTTTCACTGTTGGTGATTATGTAATTAGTTCCTTATTATGTGTCATTGGACAGTGTCCTGTTCCCTGTGGAACCCCATTCTCCTGTATAATAATGGCTAACCACTGACAACTTATTTTTAAGTCAGTTAACCAGTTCTTGATCCATTCAGCATATTACACTTTATGATACCATACTGTGTCTACTAAGTGTATTTATTAAACAGTGAAAATTAATGGCCTGGAAAACTTCTTAAAAGTGCTTTCAGCTTCAGATTGTTTTAGTTTGTTTTCAGCAATGACTGGATTGGTCTCTTCATTAAGGAGACATCAGAAATCATGCTTATGTACAGTCCTTCTGCACTAGAAGGTAATCTATCATTAAAAATCCATAATAACTTGTTTTCAGCCAAACAGGGTTGACACTAACAACATAGAATACAATTGCTATTGAGGCTTTCCTGCTTTTCCCCTTGTGGGATGAAAACCACTGCTAATAAAATAATCTATTTTAAAATTTTTGCAACATCTTGAAAACCTGGAATTGTCTCTGCATTCTGATGTCATATTTCCTTTATTTGTTTCAAGAAATTATTGCCAGGGATTTTTTAAACCACCTTACAATTCTTATCAGTCTTGCAATTACTATTTCGTATGGAGGAAGACAATGCACAATAATTAATGTAACAGAGAGTTCCTTTGTGTCTCAGAAACAAGGATACCTCGAAGAGAGTCTGACCATATCTTCAAGTTCTTTTGGATTGACTGGATTTTTTCAAGTGGTAGTGCGTAGCATAAAAAATATCTCCTACCAATACAACCTTTAAAAAATGCATCACCCTTCAAATTTGCAAGTGAAAGAAACACTAAGAAAAAAAGTGACTGAACAGAAAATTGAAAATATGTACTTATATCAAAATGTAGAAGTAATAATTTAAAACATCTTTTAGGAATATTCTAGTTGCAGTCGTCACCATTCATGAATTTTGAGACCACCATTGTATTTGTTTGGATTGGCTCATTTGGAGGCTGCAGAGTCTGTTTCTTTTATAGAAGCTGTCCTTGTCATATTTGTTCTATATCTCTTCTAATCCAGTTCTATGATTTGGGGGTTTTTGTTTAACTGTTATAAAGTACCAAAAATAAGAAAACAATTAATTTTCTTTGGACAGTTAGAAGGTCCCACCCTCAGTAATGAGACTGTGCTATTTCTAAAGGTTCATAGAAATCACTGAATATTGCCATTTCCAAAAGGGAAAGAGAGGCAGTTTCAATGAGTTTCTACTGTAATGTATCTAGTAGCTGCTTTTTGCTTTGGCTCTTAAATATATTTCACCAAAAATTAATTCAGGAACCTTTCTTCTGGAATAAAGTAAGATATCTATTATTTCAAAAAGCTTTGATTTTCAGCAAAGTGACTTTCTTCATAGCAAAAATTCACCTGCAGTAAAATACATTAACCTTTCTACCCCTCTCCTCTTTGTCTTCATAAGCTTGAGGAAAATGTTTCCCTGAATATTTAAAGCAGCTAGTTTACTGTTGGCTCATTTCAGCTCACCTGTAAGTGAGAGATATTCTCCTAGAAGTTCAGAATTATTATGAACACTAAATTATAACAGCAGTTTTGGAAAAATAAATTGGGGTTAGTACCCTGTTGTTCTCCCATTCTTTCCTGTGAAGGTGTTTAGAGACTGAAAACTAATGGAGAGAGACTATAAAACTGAAGTGTTTCAAAGTAAGGTGAAGAAGTTTAATCTTTATTTTCAGAATCCTTTCCCCCTAGGCTCAGGCTATCCTCTCTGTGTGTAATCATTACAATTATTCTTCCATCTTGACTGAATAATGAACTCTGGTTTCCTGGTCATGGAATAACTGCTTATGATTTGTACTTAATACTTGATCCCACTGAGGACGATGTAAGTGCAATAGCTCTTACGAAAGAGTTTTCCATTTTATGTCTTTTCCTTCTTTTCTGTTTTAGAAAAACTCTCAGTAAAAAAGATATATACTCAAGAGATGTTCTTCTTAACATTAGGGAAAAATCAGACACAGTTCTTTAGTGTGAAAATTACTAGTGAGAATTTTTTACTCAATATGAAGAAAACATTCCGGTTTTTTTCCCTTGCAAATACATTATCTGGTCAGATCTGTATAACAGAGATTCAGTGGACACGAGGGCATATACGTCTCAGTGTCTCATCATTCATCTGTGCTTCTTTTTCACCATGAGGTCTCTTGAAGGATTTCAAGATGTATGTAGTAAATCCATAACTGACTGTTTCAGATCTTCTATTGAAAGAAAATACACTACCACTTCTGAGACATTTTAAATGTTAGTTGCAGGGTTTGAAAAACATTTTTCAGACATTTTCCCAATGAAATACCAAATCTCTGTTTTTTGGGTTTTTTTAATGTTATGAGATGATATCTGGCTAGTTATTTGCAATGAGATTGGAAGCTTGAAATTCAAATTTCCATTTCACTCCTTGCTTATAAAATTTGTTTGTTTGCTTGTTTGTTTTGATAGAACCTACCATTGAGAAAAAAGTTAACATGGTGAATTTACCCTTTCTCAAAAAGAAAAAAAAATTATATATACAAAGAATAATACCCTCAGTACAAGTTCTGGAACATAGAGGGCACTGTTACATTAATGAAAAGAATATTTTATAAACAGAACCATTTAGAATTTCTTTTAATGTTAGGAACTAAAGCACCATTATGCTGTAGGATAATGATAGTTATGATGTAACTGTTCCTGTCTGCAAAAAGGCAGTTCATATAAAATGTAAATGGAATCACATATGCAGTGTATTTATCTAGAATGAGTAAAAAAATTAATATCTCTATATAGAGATTACTTTTATTTATTTTTTTGAGTAATTTTTGCATTTTATACTTGTAAATTCTAGTATAAAATAGCCTCATAGTATTCTAACTTTCAGGTATGCATCCTTGATCCTCCTAACACATTTTAGAAAGGATATTTAGCATGTAACTGGTACATCACAAAGTATCTTACATGCTAAGGAGAACCATAATCACCATTTTATAGGTAGAGAAATGGAGTAATTTTGCTTTTGTTCTGCTGGCTTCAGGAGGAAGAAGTCTACTCAGCAGTGTCTTAGTTCTTCATTCCTGTCATTCTATGCTTCCCCTACTGCCCACAAGCAGCAGCAGTACTGGAAGAGGAGCTTTATGCAGACTGTTTTCCTGGATAGCTGTACTTTATTCTGTGCTCTGGAAGACTATGCAATTAAGAACTGCACTTGTAGGTCAGAACACAGAAAGCAGGCAACATTTGTGAGACGGTGACAAAGGTAGAGAATAACAAATTTTCTAGTTGGGGGAGTTAAGATGATCTAAAAGACAGGATCTAAAAGACAGGCCTGAAGACCATACAGGAAGCCCTTTGGAGTTGGCTGCAAAACCTTTTAGGGTGGCACAGCCTTCTGGTGAAGGTCTGTTCTGGGTCTCAGTAGTCATTGTAATATGCCACTGGCTAGAAAGTTATTTAGAGTGACTCTAATAATTCAGGCATACATGGCACGTATTATTCAGTTTCACTGGGAAAGAATCCATACACAGGCTGAGGTTCATTAATTCAGGAGGAAAGATGCTGATGCTCCCACATCTGCTTGAAGACTAAGAAGAAATGTAGTAACCTCTTCAGCATCATCTTGTATTTTGTCGCCCAGTATTGTTTTGTGTGTGTTTCTTTACTTGAAAGTGATGAAACTGTAAAATGAACAAGTTCCTTCATTTATGGAGGGAGTTTGGTGACTTTAATAGCTACCTCAGTCTGGAAACTCCAATAGCTGCAGAGGGATTTCTTGTGGAATATAGGATACCCCAGGAGAGCTTGGGCATCCCAGGGCTGTTGCAGAAGTACCCCTGACAAGGCCTCAGGCTGAAAACAGGCTTGCAAGGCACCTGCTAGCTGGCAGCCTTGAACAGCCTTGGGAAAAGGTATACACTGGTCAGCTCCCCCACTGCTTAGAGGCTTTCTCATGGGAAAGGGGTGTGAACTTTGGAAAAAAGTATAACTTGGTATAACCGAATAATAAAACTGGAGCACGATGCTCAAATCGTATCGGTGTTCGTATCGTGACTCTGGCTGGATTCCCCTTCTCCCGGGACCCCCCCCTGCTACAAATAGCGATTGTCATGAATCCTAAAGAGCATATACATTTATAAGAAACAACATTTTCTTAGCTTATCACACTAACCCTAGAACTAAGAAAATCCGGGATCTATTTTTATTAGTTTCCTAAGTACCACAATATAACATACCTAGTAGCAGTGACTCTTTCTTATGTTGGAAAACAGTAACTGACATTGGACCTGTTTTGGATTGGATTTGGTTGCAATTATTCTGCTGTTTGCAGGTAACCTGGGCTAAAAAAGACTTATTCACCTTCCACTGATTTTTATGTTAAGTGCGTAAATGGGTGTATATTTATATTAGGTCAGTCAAAGGAGATTGCCTTTCTTCAAAGCACAATTCATTAGGAATTCAGACATAGGCAAAAATTTAAGGTATACTTTTGATACCAAAATTATTGTTTAAATATTTGTCAGCTAGCTAAGGATTCTGCTACATTTGGAACATTATGCCATCAAAATTCATCAAATATGTCCTGTAAAGAAAAGCTGCCGATTCTTTAATGTAATTCCTAGTAAGTATTAAAATAATTATTATTATATATATATAATATAATATATATATATTATATATATATAAATATATATATATATATATTATATATTATTCTGCAAGAACTTTGGTTTCCCTCTATGCTATTATGAACTTGTAGTGCCATAAGCAATAGTATTATCTTAAAACCAACTACCAAGACAGATCCCTGCCATCAAGAGCAAAAGTCTACTCATCTCTTTCCAGTGCAGAACATATTTATATTTAATTACCTTTAAAAAATAATTTCTGTGCTGCACATGAATATTATGCTGGAGAACACTTCTACAATTGTATGGGAATATCTACATGCATTGAAAATAAGATGAAAAAAAAGGTGAGTTTTAACCTGAAATTTTAGAATATTGAATATAATTGATTTTGCCTGTCATTGCAGAAATGGTGACTATGGTTCTAGTGTAAATAGAGGTTTTGTTGTTGCTTAAAGATGGACTAGCATCAGGCATTAATCAAATGAATCTTAGTTTAAAAGGATACTTAAAAATTAATAAAGAGTGTAATTCCTATTTAGTACACACATTTTCAATACAATGAAAATCAGTTATAATTGCATACTACATGTTGAAAACTAGCAATTATGAATCAAACACTATTAAATGATAGTTCAGATAGTTAATCTGAATTTCCCTTACCTTACATTTTCTAAAGTAAAAAACCTCAAAAAAGTCCAGAAAAAGCTCTAAAAAAAAATCACAATTTATTGTGTTACATGATATAATTCTTTTAGTATCAGCTCCTGGAGAAAGGTGATTGACAGAAAAATAATTTTGGGTATTCTGATGAGGCAGTTTTCTGGACATTTCTGGTAATACACATAAGTTCAAAAATGTCAAAAATAAAGTCAAAGAAACTTTCTAAATTTGAAGTTATTTCTGAATGATATTAAATCTTGTAATGTTGGGAGTACAACTGCAATTTTTAAATTGTTATTTTGCATTCCTGTGGTTTTGTGTAGCAAAGTGTAGCTCCATGCAACAAAGTATGGGTATATTTGATAAATCCATTTATTAAAGTGTTTACAATGTTTGATTCATACAGGTTGCAATTCATTCCAATTTTTTCTAAAATACATAGGTTCTTTACAGCATTTTTTGTTCCAGTTATCAAATAATATTCCTTTTTTCTCTGTCTCTGAGTGTCACTTCTTCAAACTAAACATATTCCATTTCAGGTCAGGAAGAACTTTTGAATAAATTGCATAACCTAGACTAATGTTTTGTAACTCAGAATCCTATTTAAGAAATATTGGGAGATCTGCCAAAAATAGTGAGAAGGACTAATACTTTCTTATATCCTGGTTGACTGTGAAATACTGGTCTCAAAATTTGACCCAGGAATTTTTTTTCATGTCATAAAGGCATGTTTTCAGACTAATTATTCCAAATCTGCACTGCACAATGCTCTTTTCAAACACACAAAACTGTAAGACATCCTATCTTTAACTACTTTGCAAGTGTAAGACTGAACATTTTCTTTTCAGACCATCTGGACAAAACATGAAAGGGATATTTCTCCAGCAATAGTTTAAATCTAATTCTAGTTTTAAAAGGTCCCAGGAAGTATTTGAAAGAGCCAGATGTATCTGGCGTAGAAAGTTACATGCCTGAGAACTAATTAACTGTGTTATAGACTAGGGAGGCATGAGGAAACATTCTTCTGGGATTTTGAAGTATACATTGGAACTGGCAAGACTTTGAAAAATATGGAATTTTTTATGACATTAATAGAAGCCACAGAGATTCTTGACAAAAACTCAGCATGCTTACAACATACAGCTTTCAATTTAAAGTTTTGTTAGAAACACACTCCCCCAAACTTGCCATTAAACATGCCTATTGATGGAGACAATGACCCACAGATTATATATGAACTGTATTATAAATTAGTTTCTTTCTCTCTTAGACCTATGTATTTAAATAGAAAGGGAAAATGATAGTTTAAATGCTTTTGAGTTAAGCGGTCCTAAATGCTTTTATTTTTTCTGAGTTCAATTCATATTAAGGCAGCAGACTTTTTTCTTTAAGGTAGCCTGTCAGAGCTGATGTATCTTCTGGGACAGTCCCTATGACTCCTGTGTTCTATTCCGCTCCTGGCAAGTCATAATAATGTCACATTCAGAAAACCTCAACTCTAGCACCGCAATTATCACTGATTTTCTGTTCCAGCTCTCTTAACCCAACAGGTTCCAAAACACTACATGCTGCAGTCTTCTCTTCCTCTCTTTCCTTTCATATTGAGCAAGCTCCTTTCCTGTTAGCAGATTTTAACAAGACAAGCAATGGGCTTTGAGGAATTTTAATCATAAATAAGAATGAAGAAAAACCAGATCTGCAATTTCAAAGTGTGGAAAATGAAGCCTTAGATCTTGTGCATAGGAGTTTATGGATGAGAGAGAGAAGATGGACCCCTAACATGATCATGTTGGATCTTCTGTTCTCCTGATTGGGTTGGTTTATTGGGACTTGCTTGGGACAAAGTTTTTTGGGAAAACAGACGTTCCAGAGGAAATGAAAGGATACACACAGGCACATTTATTAGGTATATATGAAGAACAGTATCTTTCCAGATAGGTATTGAATGAGGGTCAAAGTTAAGTTTAAGAATAAAAAATTTCAGGATAAGTTTTTATTGAAGAAGTGTTCCCCCTTTTTGTCTAGAACTGCAGACTTTTGAGATACTTAAGAATCTAATGCCTTTTTCCTTCCTCAAAATCTGTCAGCGCCATATTTCTGACATCCACAGTTTCTTTGACAAGCAGTAGGTATAATAGGCAAATTTTCAATTCACATTTTCAGAAAATTGAATATGAAAAAGGCATCAAGAAAATACCAACTATTACTATATTATTCATTTTAAGACAAAGTGACTCTGGAAAATTATTTCATATCTTTCAGTTCACAGAAATACCTATATATATTCTTGAAGACTGAAATACTAACACTTTATATTTTTTTTCCCGGAATGCAATTCATTTCAAAAGCGAAAGCAACAGAGATTTTCTGTCCATCTAGTTATTTACTTTGAAATTTTTCTGAGCATTAATTAGTTCTTCGGTCAAAATATTTATTTTTGCCATTCGGAAGACACACAAACCTTCCACACACATCCTATTGCCCCAGTTCCCAGAAGATTTGGATTTGTAAAATAAAATGAGGTGGTTTTGAAAAGGATTTGAATCACACAGGGTGTTTTTCTATGTCATTCGTATTACTTGTAAAGCAGATTTTGGCAATTACTCTTTTTTCTTTTTTCCTACAGGCACATTCTCCAAGCTAGATGAGTGAGTATGAACAGCAAAAGTTTGATGAAATAATTTTTTTCCTATGCATTACCTTCTGACACTTGCAGACACATACTTGTAGTAATAAAACATCTGTAAAAGTGAACATGTACAGACATTTTGTTTTATAATGGGATGATCATAGAATCATTGAATGGTTTGGCTTGGAGGGGAAATTAAAGATCAGCTGTTTCCAGCCCTCCTGCCACGGACAGGGACAGGTTGCTCTAGACCAGGTTGTTCAAAATGCCATCCAATCTGGCTTTAAACATTTCTGTGTATGGACCATCCATGAGTTCTCTGGGCAACCCTTTCCAGTGTCTCACTACTTTAATAGTGAACAATTTCTTCCTAATTTCTAATATAATAGTTTAAAATCATTAACCCTTGTCCTATCACTACACGCCTTGGTAAAATATCCCTCTCCAGCTCCCTTGCAGGCCCTCTTCAGGTACTAGAAAGTGTTCTAAGGTGTCCCTAGAACCTTTTTTCCTCCAGGGTGCATAGCCCCAACTCTCTCAGCCTGTCTTCACAGGAGAGGTGCTCCAGCCCTCTGATCATCTTTGTGGCCCGCCTCTGGACTCAGTACAACAAGTTCACATCCTTCTTACACTGGTTGTCACAGAGATGAACACAGTGGTCTGGGTGGGATCTCATGAATGGAGTAGAGGGTTAGAAAACGCGTCTCTCGACCTGCTAGTCATGATTCTTTTGATGCAGCCCGGAATAGTGTTTCCAGGCTGCAAGTACATGTTGCCGAGTTGTTTTGAGCTTCTCGTCAACCAACTCCCTTATGTCTTTCTCCTCAGTACGGATCTCAACCCATTCCTCAGCCAGTTTGTATTTGTGGTTTGGACTCACTTGCAGGACTGTACACTTGGCCTTGTTGCACTTCATGAAGTTATCACAGGCCCACTTCTCAATCCTGTCAAGGTCCCTCTGGATGGCATCCCCTCCCTCAAGCATGTTGACAGCATCACACAGCCTGATGCAATCAGCAAACTTGTCTGAGGGTACACTAATCCCATTGTCTAAGCAGCCAACAAATATGTTAAATGGCACCAATGCCAACACTGACCCCTGAGGACTGTCGTTAGTCACTGCTCTCCACTTGGACATTGAGCCATTGACCAACACTGTAATCCCAGTACAGAAGGTCACCAAATTTGTCAGACAAAATTTGCCCTTAATGAAGCCATGTTGGCTGACATCAACAACCTCAGTATTTTCCACGTGCCTTAGCATGACTTCCATAATAAACATTTATTCATAAGTATTCAAAAGTATAGAATGATTGCTAAATGAAACAGACAAATTTCCAAATTCTCCTTTTGAAACATTCAAAGATATAAGAACAATACAAAGCACAGTACTGGAGACAAAGACAACCCAGAGTTCACTAAAACTTCCATCTTTAGTATATATTTTACTGAATTTCTTAAAGAGGTTCAACAATCTGTTATATCAATTAAATAAATCACAAGATTTTTTTTGCATAAAGAATTGAAAAATGCCTTGTTACTTGACTTGTATTTCTACTGCTATTGAGCCCTGAATTTCGCTGATAGTTTTTATTCTGTATTTCCTTCATCCTCCCAGCTTCACCTTGATGTGACTGCTCTCTCTTAGAAGAGTTAGCAGAGCCTGTGGCAGACAGAATTGTTTCCACAGAGCTGCCCTGAAGAGATGTGCAGTAACAGATGTGTGACAGAATTGTAGTGCCTAATCTGAATGTCTGAACATCATGTGACTGAGAGAAAGATGCCACACATCCTCTAGTATGTGCAATGTCACAAGTGGGCAATAGAGGAGACTGTCTTTGCCATGTTAATGGACAATGCCCTCACCAAAAAAATGGAGGTCAGGTCAGCTCAAGATAAACGTGAAGGGAGGCAAGAATATCTAGAAAATATTATAAATTTAAAGAGTTTCAGAGTAAGTGTGACTGTTTTAAGAAAGGAGGAAAATATGAAAATTTTAAAGTTATTGCTGTTCCATCCATTGGTTTAGTAAGAAATATATTTCCATTTTTAGCATGTTATTCTGACTTTGGGAGATGTGTTTCTCCTTAGAAATACTCCTCTTTCTTTTCCAATCACCTTTACCCTTTAAAAGCTTTCCTTTGTCCTTTTCTTCTATCTTTTAAGATAATTATAATGAAAGTTGAAATACCAAAAAAGAAGTAGAAGAAATCAGTTTTCCTTCTGTTGTCATCGCTTCCCCTGCTTTTACAATGAAGTACTGAAGTATATTGATTTTTAATTTTTTTTCATATTTGGATGAGCTCTGATCATAATGAGTGTTAACTTTCTTCAGATACAAAGACAATCATCCAACACTATTGTTGCTCTTCTCTGGGACCCCAGCTAAAAACACACTATAGAACAGAGAATACCAGGTTCTCCATCAGGAACCCATGGGATTTCTTATGCACTTCTGGATGAAGCATTTTCCAGCTCCATGATAACATTCTCATTGCCCTGGTATCCCTTTTTCCACCCTTTCTTAAGCAACATGCATTCTTTGTTGAAAACAAATCAGAATCTCTTATTCACTCTAATTTGTCTATTTTTGTCTGACCTTTTCACTGGAAAATTGTTTTCTTTTTGTGTTACCTCATAGTCGTTTGGAAGGATGAGTTCTAGGAAGGATGAGTTCAGCTATTGATTTCTTTTTTTTTGTCACAGTAGTTCTCTTCCTACCAAAACTCCCTGAGTAACTATGTATTCCCAAGGCATCTCTATTCTGTGTGCTCATATGGCACACACACCAGCTTCAGTAAACCTTTGAATTAAATATTAGTGTTTCACAAAAACCACAGTTGGAATGTTGTGATGTAACAGGTGTTCAAGATATTGCTTGCATTGAAAGCTAAGCTGGTCACTGAATTACATGGGGCTGTGCCTGGATCATTTTAAAGTGTGGACTAATGAGGAGTACCGACTAAATCACAAATGCATGTGAATTTGCAGATTCATGAAATCATGATAAAAACATGAAGGATTTGCAAAACTTGGAGTGTGATGTCTAGCCATTGGTTGGTTATTCACAGGTACTGTGGTTTGTAAAGTTTTGGGTATTTTGATTAGGGACTTGGGGATTAGGACTTGCACATGCTTTGGTCTCAGGCTGGTTTTATAGGATCTTCGCATTCTGTGAATGTATATGGGAATCCAAATGTTTAATAATAAACTTGCAAGAACCTGAAAAAATGAAATTTAAAAAGCCCCACAGTGGTTGAAAACATACTATCTGTTTTTTAAATCTACAAAAGCTTTTGATCCTATTGAGAGCTTTATTAAAGTTAATATAGGAATTTTGCTGTATTTCATTGAACACTTGTTCCATTGCAAACATTCTTTCAAAGACATTACAATTTTCCACCTTCAGATATTAAAGGTACAGTTAAAGAGTGTTGTGTAATGACATTTTAAATTCAACACAAGTTGCAGAAGTCTGATAGTTCAAGTTTATTTACAGTTTTAACCCATTCCCATTTTTCTTTCCTTTTTGTGTCTTTTATATTGTGTTAAACAGTGACAACTCCGCAAATATGTAAGTATACATACACGTATCTCCAAAACCGAAAAGAAAAATGAATAGTTTGCTTTATGGTCATTTTATTTTCAGTCTGATGAAGAAGGCTGCAATTTTCAACTCTCAAATGTCAACCAAATTTTCACAAATATGAGGAAACGGTGCTTGTGAAAATGTTAGACCAAGTGCCTAATGGGACAAATTAGATCATGACAGACTTTCTCTATAAAACAAATTAATACAAGTCTTCAGTACACAAATACAGATCTGAGACAAAGGACTAGCTATTGAAAAGCTCTTCACACATGCTAGCAATACTCTTTAATACTTAAAGAGTATTAAATAACTCTTCACACATGGTGGCATAATATTTTAGAAGTTGGATGCATTTTAGAATCATTGCCTTTGAATCCAATTCAACAGAGAGAAGGAAGAAAAACAATTACCTCAATTTTAACCATGGCAAAGGCAAGCAGCATTGGTTATAACCACATTGATTGCATGAGTGTTGATGAGATCTGTGCTCTGTTGTGTGAGACTGAAACAGATAAGAAGCCAATAGTTTCGCTTCCTACTTTTTTAGGACACCATAATGGGGCTGGAGAGGATTTACATGTGAAAGAGGGAAATATAAAAGTGTGGGTGAGGATGTAAGTATCAGATGCACTGGCCAGAGAGATAATTTTAAAAATCAAATAGTAAATTAAATTTTACATGCCATTCATTTTGGGAATTCTCCTTCCCTTTAGGAAAATTTACTCTTACCAGCTATGTATATATATTCCAGGTTTATTTGCTGAAATTTTACCTCTTAAATCTTGTTGCCTCTACCAGTATTATCCCCACTACTAGTGTTTATCCAAAAGGCCAGATGAAAGTATGTTATGTGCTTGGATTGTTGCAGCAGGAAGCTGTTACACCCCTGGATATACTCCCCTTACTCTCTGCCCCAGCCTTATGCTCTCGTGTTCAGGTCAGGGGGAAATAACACCATGGATGTTACCTGGTTCCGAAAGACTCTTTGTTCCCAGGATCCACATCTTTGTTTTTCATCTTCTGCAACATATTCAGGGCATAGACACCTGGAACATCTAGATGTACAGGAGTCAAAAACTGTCAGCGGCATAAACTAAAGGGCTTTTTTTCCCCACAGCCTCATACTGTTGCAATCTTGCTTTTAATGGCTTTCAAGACTACACATAGAGCCTCTGAGCAAAAGAAACATCTTCTTAAATATTAGCTTAGTAATTTTTTGGAATACACAATGCTCTGAATATTTTATATATTAAATGTGTTAGTTTTAAGGAGTTGAATATACTAACTGTTTTAATAAAATATGTATTTCAGTTATTTACAGCACCAAGTAGGCTTTTCTTAAAAGCAAATAAACTTGATTTTTGTTGTGGTTTTTTAATTTCTCTTTAATGGCTGAAAGTGAAACAATTGTGGTCAATGATATTGCATTAAAATTACTAAGAAAGTTTTATCTAGTGAACACAGTGCTTTTATCTGTTTTACTTTCTATGCTTTTCTTGCAGCACCTGTTGATGTAATAAATTCATTTTCTTATCTTTGGATAAATAGACTTTTTGTATCTTGTACATGTCAGTTGTATGTACAGTAACAATCCATTAAATTTTAATGTCACATATCAGTTTCTAACTATGATAAGACTATACTGGGGTTCAGCTGTTCATTTTAATCAGAATATAGAATACCTTATAAAAATGGCAAAAAAATTAAGACTTTTATTCCAGTGCCTTTTCATTATAAATGAGTTCTTTTTAAGCAACTTCTTCCTCTATCTTTCTTTGTCTGAAGGCAGAAATGTACTGGGGCACAATTTAGCATTTTAAGCACTGACTTTTCTGTCATTCCTACAGTGCTGTTCTCCCAAATAACACACACTTGAAGCTTCTCCATCCGTTGGTACATTGCAAAGATCAGGAAACTGTAGAATTTTGTAAGAATGAGGAAATCTAGTTTGAGATTTGGTAATGTCTTCCCAGGTTATGATACTTCTCTACCACCAAGTCTTTATTCCAGACGAGAATTTATCATTGAGACGGTAAGATTCACAGAGTGTAATAAAATGTTTTACTGTGAACAAGGAGAGGGATATTAGAAAGTGGAGGGTAGTGTAAAGCAAATTGTCTTTTCTGAGCAGTTTCTGTATGCAAATTTTTTGTACCATAGCTTGATTTGTTCTTTGCTAGCAATAGAGTATAAATCCTTAGAAACACCATGAAGTACATTAACGTTTTCATTTCATGTTATGTGAGTTTATTTCACTACAAGTGAATTCTTTTCAGACTATTTCCTCCTCATTCATGTCACAGAGTGATTCATGGTTTCTTCATGTTTCTTTTAATAAGTTGGAGAGGTAGTAAAAGAAAACTAATTTATTTCTTTCTTTCCTCCATGAAGAAGGAGTGCACAGGACATAGAGTGCTGCAGAAATCAGGTGAAGAGCTTTGATTCCAAGCAGTGGAGCCTAGAACAGCTCATTGTGCTTTTGATATATGAGATTAATTTAATATCTCCTTTTTGGATATCCTTCAGATGTTTTCTTAACATGAAAGAGAACACAGAGAAAAAATAATATATAAAAATGGTAGAGAGTATTGATGAGGATTACAGTTAAATTAAATCTTAATTACTGACTCCATATTTTAATGCATTTCTGACCAAGAAACACCTCAGAGTTTGAGTCACTCCTTCTGCTGTTTGTTCTGCAACCTCTCCCAGTCACCATCATTGAAGTCCATCTGCCACAGATTCACAGAACCATTTAGGCTGGAAAAGAGCTATAAGATCATCTTTCCACCGTTTAATATACAGCTCAGGATGACAATATTGACGCAAAGGGTCTTTAACATTTTACTTTTTCTTCTTTTCGTCTGCATCAGCTTTACAACACCTATCATACTTCAGAGTGATGTAAAGCATTAAAACATTATAAAAAATAGTGGCATCTTTAAATCATGGCCATGTCTTGTTTTGGCAAAAACTGTTATTCAGATACCTACTCTAGTGAAAATAAAATTATTATTCTTAGCATAGTGTCGTGGTTCCGGCCAAGATAGGGTTAATGAGTTATTCTGTACCATCTCACATTGTTGCTGGGCACAGGAGGAAGGGAGTCTCTTTCTTCTGAGGAGAAAGGGTTCCTTCCAATTGAGAAAACATGGTGGAGTGTCTTTTATCAGGGATGTTTTTCCCCATGAATAATTTATTTTCTCATAACTTTTGTTATTAATTTTTTGCTGTTACTGGTTATTTTCTTATATCATTGCTGTTTCCAGTAATTTTTTCTTATGTCAGCCTGAGATTTTTGCCTTTTGTGCCTCCAATTCTCAAATTCATCCTACTACAGGAGGAAAGGGGAGGGGAAGAGGAGTAGCATGTGGTTTTGGAGAGACTTGGTAGGGGTAGTGAATTGGGGAATACCATTCCTAAACCATGACAAATGGGATAATATATTAATATCTTGAGCTTAAAACCTTTAGCTTGCTCAAACTGGTCTCCTGACAGGTCTGTATAAGGTCTGTATAAGTTTTATTATTTCCTCAGCTTAAAATCCATGACACATTTGACCTGTGGGAAACAGTGAGTGTCCATCCCACAGTTAACAGTCGCAAAAATAAAGCATGCCTCCAGAACAGATATCTCCCATTGAATGCCTACTATCTTCTATGGGAAAATCAGCTTGACAGTAGGAATCTAGATGAAAACAGAAGGAAAATTGTAAAAAGCAGAATATGTAACACATCTCTATTATAAGAAGCATGAAAATGTATTACACTTCAAAAAGATGAGTGCATTCAGCCAGGACACAGATTTTTTTTTTTTCCAACTGCCATTTGATGCTGTTGACTGCAATGAGGCAGGAGAAATCTGTTTCATTGGCTTGCATTCCAAATAAGGCATAACACTGGCTTGCACTGAGAAGTAACCACCAGCTGGAATTTGGCCCAGCAGGTCTGCATTTCTTGCAGTTGTTCACAGAAGAACTAGATGGAAGAATGAGAATCTACCATTAAAGCAGGAATAAGTCCCTGCCCCCCTTCCACTGCTTGACTTCTCATTAAGTCCTGTTCCTAAACTGCAATGAGAGTATCCTCTTGCAAAAATCAGCCATTTTGTCTGTTCTCCAAAGCATGAATTTTACCTCACTCATTCCTAATAGTTTTTGAATAGCCCTTTCTTAAAAATAAAAATGAAAAATTAGAGAGGTGATAGTGAAAATCTTTATCCATTGATAAAGCCAAAACTCTTCTTCAGAAAATTTTGGTCCTCAACAGATAACTGGCAGTGACATTTTCAGATTTTTGTAGCATGCTCCTACATATATTTTTTTCCACATATAATCAATGGAAGTACTAAAAAGTCCATGGAAAAAGTATCTGGTACAGGCAATAGTAGCCATATGATACACCAAATTTATAAGATCTCACTGGTCTCTCTCTCTATACTCAAGAACTGTCTTCAGTGGTTGTTTCCAAACTCCTCCCAGAACTCCAGGGCAGGGCACCAGATGAGTCATACACTGCAGCTTCTGTGGGCTAAGGAAACTATCTTCATATTTAAGGCAATAATTTTTTATTAGGCTAGTGAAAGGATAGTTAAACTATTAAAAAATATCACTTGATTTATAATGACAGTAACCAAATTGGGTAATTATTGCAAGAAAAAAGAAGTTTTAATGAAACATTTAATGTTGATATACACAAACTTTTTAGTATCTAATAGTTTCTTTGGGAATACACTCACTCTTTCAGTACTTCTGTAGGTCCTAAAGTTGATGGAGCCAGTCTTCCAAGAAGCAGGTGGCATAGCTTTGATGCCATGATGATTTTTTGCCTTTTCTTTTATACCCCTTTTATATACCTTTTTATGATTTTTATATTTTTAGTGGCTTTTTGCCTACATTCTTAGACTTATTTGTCAAGATAGGAGACTGAACATCTTAGAAGCTTTGTAGTTAGGGATCAGAATGCCCCAGACACCAAGGTCCTCTCCAGAACACATTCTGTAAACTAAGATAGAACCATCCAGGGGAAGGCTCCTTGGGGAGGGGGGCTCACTCGAGCCTCTCATTGGGGACTGTTTGATAGATCTGCTAATTAGTAAGACCTATAATGATATACCAAATCGATTGTATGTGTGCACTGCGGGGTGCATTTTGGCACATTCCACCTGGACGTGGTGCACCTAAGGATCCTTAAAATAAATACAGAGGTAAAATCCCTTTTTCCCTTCTAACCATGTTTGATTCTTGATTTTAAGACGAGGAAAAGGCATCAGCTTTAAGCTGAGTTATCAACATCCAAAAACTGTCACCAGAACCATGACACTGCTATGTTCTTTTTATTCATGGTAGGATCCGCTTGGTGCCATTTTTATGTTTTCCATTTTTTTCTCTGTATAGTGCAGTTTATATATGTTGGATAACAGCCTTTTTGTTTTCCTTAAAACCAAGTTTTACTAGGCCTCCAAAATTAAATTCTTCTGATCATTAGAAACTGTTTGCTGAAACTACACCAAAAAGCCTGATTGCCTGAAGCCTCTGCTTTCATCCTGTGCCCACACTGTCAAGGTCTTTGCTATCATTCCCCATCTCCACAGCTACACACTTCATCTTTGGTCTAGTGCTACACATTAGTTCAGGCTAAAAATGATAACTACTGCATATTAGTCTCTGTCATTTAAACAATATATCAAAGTGATTGTAACAACGGACATTGCAGCAATCATAGAAAGGTAAGCTAAAACCCAAACAGGTAAAGCAATAGCTGTTTGCTCACTATAAAACTGCTGTTCTAAATAAATGAGTTTTCACAGTTTAATCCCAACCAGCAACTAAGTACCACTCAGTCACACTCTCACTCCCACACCAGCAGAAATGAGGAGAGAATTGAAAAAATAAAAGATAAAAAGTCGTGGCTGGAGTTAAAGACTGTTTAATAAGTAAAGCAGCAACCATGCACAGAAGCACCACAAAATAAGGAATTCATTCACCACTTCCCATGGGCAGATGTTCAGTCGTCTCCAGGAAAGCAGGGCTCCAACATGTGTAACTTTGACTAGGGCAGACAAATGCTATTACTCTGAAAATCCCCCCTTCCTCCTTCTTCCCCTCACTTATATATACTGAGTATGAAGCCGTATGCTATGGAATACACCTTTGGGAAGCTGGGTTCAGCTGTCCCAACAGCTGTGTCACCTCCAAACTTGTTGTGTCTCCTCAGTGTCGGAGCAATACAAGAAACCGGAAAGGCCTTGACTTTGTAAAAGCACTACTCAGCAATAATGAAAACACCTCTCTATTATCAACAGTGTTTTCAGCACAAAACCAAAACAGACCCTCGTACTATGCCCTGTGAAGAAAATTAACTCTACCACAGGCAAAACTAAGACATGAATAAATCACCTAATGAACTGTTGTGTTCTTACCGTGACCAATTCCCAGGTTTGAAAAGAAGGTAGCTCTTCCTCTGCCTCTCACCTGGCTAGGCTCAAGTAGAGCATTGTTACTTAGGAAACTTTTTATAGTTTCATTAGTAAGTGCAACCTATAAAGTGAAGTTTGGTAATGTAGCAAGAAAAAATATCTGAGAAATTACAACACAGGGTCTTAACTAAGCTGTAGATAGAAACAGACAATTTGAAGTCAATTGCTTCATAAGTTCTATTCAGTAATAAACTACATAAAAGTTTATGCAAAATTCCAGATTGAAAGATTCTCTGTAGTTTAATACGACCTTGAATTGTCATTACATCAACAAAGAGCAGTAACTGATAATTTTTTTCTCTTCTTCAAAAAAATAGAAATAAAAGTTCCTATTCCCTCATATATTTGATTTGTTTCTAGAAGTACATGTGTCTACGTAGGCAATAAAACTGGTTATACACTACATTCAATTAAAAAGCTCTGCAATAATAAGCCAAGCAAAGAACTAGAACAGAACAACAAGCCAAGCCTATAACTTTAAATAGATACATGTACCTAAACCCAGAACACGCTTTTGACTAGCTTTCTAGTAACAACATACCATTTGAAAGTAGTATTTGGTACTTAAAGGTATCTAAAATGAGACTACATTAGCAGTATGTTCTAAAAACTTTTCTTCTCCTTGCCTTGCAATGCCCTGTGTGTTAATCTCCAGTTAACATTTCACTGGGTTTTATTGTTTGCAGGGACTCTCTTCTTATCTGCTGACATTTATGTCATGATGCTCAGTTTAGGAACAACCATGCTGACATTGGTACAGTCTTTTGAGTCTCTGGTAAGTTCCCAAAAACAGCAATCAACAATCCAGAAACAAAAAAGAGAAAGCACAGCTTTGTGGATACTTGCATACTTCACCTCTCTCAGGTAGTACTTCAGCACTGAAATATGCAAATGAAAGTGTAACTTTGAGATATTACATTAGTAGGAAACAAAGAAAGAAACAAATTTCATTCTGTAAAAAAACCCACCTGAATATTAAACGAAAGAGCAGTCATTCACTTAGGGTTTTTCTGGGCTATTGGCACCACATGATCCTACCTTTAAGGAAGAACTATCTCCACTAGAAATGCTAGAAAACTTATTGCATATATTTTTTCTGGTTTTAGCACTGTTCTTCCATCGCTAAATTGATGAATAATTATCTTTTGTCTCTCTGCAATCCTGTATAGTTCTTGGATGATGAAGTGGCTGCAGTGGTGTGGAAAAAGGGGAAAAATGGGGGAAGTCAGAGCTAGACACTTCTGTAAATTCATTGCACATTGCATTTTCTCACATGCTCATTTATTGCACATATTCATAAGCTTTCTTCAAAACAGGTGAGTAGTGAGGTGACAAAGTTTTCTGGTAGCATTAAACTATTCAGGGTAGTAAAAGCAAAATCTGGCAATGAAAAATTGCACAAGTTTACAAGACTGAAGGAGCAGTAAAAGATGAAATTCAGTGGTGATAAATGTAGAATAACGAGCAGATGGAATAACATCTATGTATATAAACAATGAGAGAACCTAAATAACTTACTACCATTCAGGAAAGTAATTCCAGACTCATTGTAGACAATTCTACAAAAATATCAGATCCATTCTAGGAAGTGCTCAAAAAAACTGAATATGGAATTTTGAATGACTAGGAAAGGAATAAACAATTTAAGAGCATATTTAGAGAAATGGGTAAACACTTTGCAGTTCTGTATCTCCTTCTAGTCTCAGCAGAATACATAAAAATAGACTATGGTAAAAAGAATTATAAAACTTATGGAGTAGGATTTTTTTTGTGCAAACAGTCTCTATAGTTAGAAAAAGAGGCAGCTGGAATTAGTTAGTCAATAAAGTCCTGAGTGGATTAGAATATGTGCATAAGTATATCAAAAGAACTTCCTGGGAACCAGATGTTAAAGGATACAAAAGGCAGTATTTTTTACACAAATCAGCTGAATTGTGAAACTTGTTGCTACAGGATGTCATAGATGGCAAATATACAAATAGATTCATAAAACAGACAGACCTGTGAAAGAAGAATGCATGCGAGCAATCAATTGATACAGACAGTGATGGGCTCTAAGTTTATTTTAACTGTTGGTTTTCACCAGCTGAAGTCCATGTGGTCCTTTATGATCCTTACTGGTGGAAGGTTTAGAAATCTTTGACTGATGAGATGAAAAATTCACAACTATGGTTTCAGAGATATTAGAAGGACATTTTCTTTGTGGGTTAGAGTTTGAAATTAAAGCCCAATACAAGACTTCTTTTTAAGCAAATGCCGATATGGACAGAGAACTAGGGAGAAAAATTAGTACATATGGTTGCTGGAGCACAGTGCAGGTAGCTCAGTGTGCAGCTGCAGGGTGAGCTGAAGTTGAGCTCTGGGTGTCAGCAGCCTCAGAAAAGAAGCCATGAACTGCCAGCCCTTTGCTTAAAAGGGTCCAGGTACCTGTGGCACAGCCAGGGGACCAGACACTCAGAGACACATCATGAGCCAACGACCCCAGACTTTCCCATGCTTAGACTTGTAAGGGTATAAACCAGTTTCCTTTGTTCTGGGTCTCTCCACAGAGGTACCCAGATTGATCTGTTATTTGGTAATTTAGTTATTTCTCCATGATTAAATTATTTTTAAGGATCTGGACATCTGAGACTCTGCCATGGGAGTGGAGCTGGGGTCAAGCCAGTAAGGACACCTGATCTGAATATGTGAGTGTGGTGTGTGTAGCTGTGGAGGGGCTTTGGTCCCAGCTCAGGTGGTGAGTGGTGTGACTGCCAGAGTGCCTGGGTGGCTGGACAGGGAAGTTTCCTTAACATGGTAACTTCCATTGTAGAAATTTTAGAGTAAGTTTTCAAATTGAGTATATATGTATATATGTATCTACTGTAAAAACTTTTTCCAGCATCGGCAGGAATGCGTTCCCTGTGATGTGCTATCAGCATTAATTAGAGCTAATGAAACATACTTTTAAAATGCCTCATAATGTATAAAAATAATATTTTGTGTAAAGATTTCTTTTTGTTTTTCCCAATGCACAATTAATTGGTTAGGATGGTTGAGAATATTTGAAATTTTCTTGGTACCAAAACCTTGTGTTGCTGATCTAACACCGGTCAATATAATTGTCTAGCTGACAGCACTGGGCAATGTATTTCTAAACTAATATACTAAAATATACTATTGAAAGTAAAAATATCCTTTTTGAAAAATTGCAATGACCTTAACTTGCAAGGAAAATGATGACTTTTAAATGTGGATTTCAAATTAAGACCTCATTTATGTTGGGGATACTGTCCAGCATTCAAAGTTACTCTTCCTTTTGTTACTGCTGGGAGAAAGAGTCAAAAGAAAAGCCAAATATCTAGAGGTAGAAGTGAAAGCTGTGCAGTAGGGAAACTTTTTTTTTTCCTATTAATGAATGCTGATAGAAGAAAGACAAAAAAGTGCAGAGAAGTACTATGGAAGACTGGGAAGTTTAGTCTTTAGAAATACAGCATAGATATGGTGTTGTTTGGAAATAATTGCAACTGAAAACAAGATAATGATTTTTTGGTCTGTCTATGACATCATGAAGTAAGTTTCATCTTGCTAAAGAAGTATTTTTCTAGCACAAGATGAAACATGTGTGGTGTCTGCCCTGATAGGTGCATGTGGTCACGTGAAAGTACAAATTCAACTGGAATAATATTGGAGAAGCATGCAGTTCAAAGTTTCATCCAGTTTGCCTTTGAGAGCAGTCCTGGAGTGAACTATGCTAGAATGATCTCCTTTGTAGAATACTAATAAGTGAAACAGCAGCTGTGCAGATAAAGAACTTGAATGGCTTAAAAGAACAGTGTCAGCACAGAAACTACAGCCAACCTGATGGACTTAGTCCAGCTCTTTCTAGCAAGAAAGGCTCATGCTTTCTGTTCTGTAAATCCCAGACAACAATCCACTGTGAAGAGATACCATTGGAATAGTTGAAAAGCACTACCATAGAGATAACTCAAGTGATTGTTTCTAACCTGACACACCTTCAATATTGCATTCATACACCCGGGTTTTTTCAACCCTCCCTGTCCATCTACTACAAAGGAGGCTAGCGTATGGTGCATCTGTTCTTGAGTGAGAAAAAATGCCTGCCTTCAGCTGCTCCAAGGGGCAAGGCATAGTAATTAGTTATTAAAGTTTACTGCAATATATAAAATACAAACACATAAACTTTCTGGTTTACATTATTTCTCATAAAAATCTGTTTCAATGTAAAAGCAACAAATAGGATTCCATATTTTTTTTAGCCGTGAGCCTCAGGCAGCACATGAAAACTGATCTTAAATAATTTGACCTAATTTTCTGGCAGAAATCCTTAGTGTGAAATTGGCAGACAAAAATGTAATAGTGATTTGTATGTGAATTTTATGTACATTGCAACTTACATATTTAATAAACTCTGCCTTTTCTTGAAAAAGTTAAACTCTTTAAAATGGTATGCACTACTCATCCATCCCTAGCCTTCAGTTTAGGGAAATTCACATTATGACATTTCTAAAAAAATAAAATAGTTATGAATCTATTTGGTTGTTGTAAAGTGAGATAACTTGTTTTCAGAAGAGATGGTATTTTTTCTAAATATGTATAATAAACCTTGTAAACAGATGCTTTCTTAATTCCTCCATGGTGTTATCTAATCTTATTCATACTTTATTATATCTGTAGATTCCTTTATGTTGTTCATCACCATGGCATTTCAGTGCTTTCATCTATCCTATTTTCTGTAAAATGAGTGCTTGCCTTTACCACATATCAATTGATAGCACAACTTCACTGGAAGAGATGAGGATTTTTAAGATATGACAGAAGAAGCCATGGTAAAATAAAAGGACCATTATACACAGCTCAGACTATAAGTGATTAGGAGTATGAAGGATTTGTATAAATATATATATTTTTAACAGTACATAAATGAATCAAAGTCTAACCTGTACTGTGTAGAGCAAAACTTGTCCATCACAGAACCCTTATATCCCTGTCTGCAGGCCATCTTTCTCTCTTTCTCATAGCAGCATGAATAGATCATTAAAGAGACTTGTTTCCTTCCTTCATCTGCTCTTGATTATGACTGAAATGGCCAATATTCCTAATATCATTTATATGGAAAGGATTGTGTTTCCCTGTAGAATTCCAAGGATTCAAACCCTGGTATAGCCACTGAATGTGCATGAAAGAACCTTTAGCTGGCTTTTTCATCATCCTTTTTTGTCTTGTCTTCCTCAGCTTCATTTCACTCAGTTGCCCCTTTTGACACTGAGGTAATAAGAGCTGTCATTCAGACACTTTTTAACCAAGAGGTATCTCAGTTGTTGTCTGTAGAGTCGGCAGCCATGTACGGGAAAATTTCCATATGAGATGAATTCTTTGTAACAGTGGATTTACAGAAGTTAAACGTGACTTCCTTAAAGCCTGTATGAATTCCTGACATTGCTGGTGCTCCTTGGCAGCTAAGAACCAAGACAGATGGAGATTCCTTGATCTGGGAAAACACAGGCTAAACGTTCTGCAGAGTCCTTGTCAGTTATGTTTAACATAAATTTGGTCACTCTTGAAAACTACTTCCACTCTATTAGATGAATGAATTTTTATAACCTGACTTTGGATCTCAGAGATTCTCGATTTTAAGATTATTTGGGGAAAAAGTGCTGAGTCAGAAAAGAAGTACTTATTGCAGCTCTCTGATTTGAATCGTCTGACACTTGAGTGGGACGTTTATGAGCAGCTTGGATGTAAATCAAAGTAATCAAAGGGAATACTTCAATTTCCTAATTCCGGATGTTCACAAAGCTGGTGTTTTAAAGTAATTCCTGTGGTCCGTCATGCCAAAAGGAGCGGTGGCACTAATGTTATTAGCATTTGAATGTACTTCTAAAGCACCTGCAGAATGCATGCACTTACAGCTAGAATAAATTTTCAGGAGTTGGTATAAATTAACACAAGATTCAATTATTTCTGGGGTGCTTTAAAGAGGGTCTTTAAGCCTTCTCTTATCATCCCACTTTCATAAAGAAAGAGGTCATGAAGTTTGACAATTAAATAAATTCTTGTTTAGTGCTAGCCTCTCATTTTCTTTTCTGCTCCAGAATATTTATATTAGTTTTATAGCTAACAAACATGATGAGTGATCTGCAGGTCTGTACAAACCTACTAAAACAGTGGCAAATTTTAGAACCATCTCATATAAACTGTGTTCCTGATTTTGTGTCAGCCTTGGTTGAATAAGCAGGAGAAACTCAAGACAATCCAAAAATGACACAGAAGAAGAAGAATCAGAGATAAACCATAAAATGCCACAGATAAGGCCCATGTTCATAAAATGCTGATCATCTGGGAAAGTCTTAGTAGCATAAAGAAACTCATTGCAATGTTCATTAAAGTTGGGAGAGAAGAATCCCAGGCATGTACTGAATGAAATCAGCGCGCACTTCCTCATCTCTAATTAGAGAAAAAAATCTGTAAATGTGCATTCAGAAATTCTACTTTCATGCTAATTATCTATTGTTTTCTATACCACACACTTCTTTAATTTTCTCAGGCATGTTAGAAATCTTTGCTAAAGTTTAAGGCTGCCCACTGAGAATTAGTCAAACTGAGCACTGAATACCTGCTGGTAATTCAAATATAATTTGAGAATTAAAGCATGTTGTGGGTCGAGGCTGGAGAAGAAAATTTAAAGAATAGCAACAAATACAAATTTTAAGTTCATGTAAGTCAACAATCCCAAAACCTGAAGAACTCAAACTCCTAGGGATCCCTTTTTTTTCAGTGGTCACAAAAACACTCTGTTTGTGTTGTGTTATGTTGAGAAATAACTCTTAGCATTGATTACAAGAACAATAAATAGTGTATGTGTATGCAAGATGAGTTAGAAGCATAAAATTCACATTACAAAAGACTTTTCAAGTTTCCCACATGTATTTCATCAAAGAAAAAGATCACCTTAGTGAGCTTTAAACATTTAAGTCTTCCAGATTAAAACATTTTATACATTCCTGAAAAAACCTGGGCTGAAGGAAGACTTACCACCACATCCACATGCTCTAATACAATCCGACAAATGGCTCTTCCATAGTACACATACATTTTCCCTTCTCGTGCAAACTCATAGGCTCGCAAGGCAATAAGAAGTTATTTTCTGAATAATTGTGATCAGAGAGCTTTTACTTCCTTACATGCCTTCACTGTCACGAAAGAAATTATCAAGGAAAGCTTTAGAGGCCCTGAACCTTCTCTGCAGACAATACTCAGTATTTGGGGATGGTACAATGAGGGTATTACTAGAATACTTTAATGATACAGGAGAGAGCCATGCCAATGATCCATAGAAGGCAAATAATCCTGTTTTATCTGATATAGTTGTTTTTTGTTCTGTTCTTTTTTTGTAGGACACTGCACTTAGTCTGGTTTTTGACCATTGTACTGACATCTGAAATTAATCAAAGAACATTATGCAGTATATTATGACATATATGGTAGTTGTAAGGCTAAGTGTTCCTTGGATGATTTTACAGTAAATATCTTACTTGACCCATGTGCTCCTGTGTCTTTCTAGTTCCATAGCTGTTTAATTTTCAGGTTTGCTTTCCTTCTCTCATATTAATTTTTAGACCCCCAGCCTAATATGCCGTTACAGGAGTGGTAAGCCAAGGAGACTGTCTACATGTAAAGACAACACAGAAAATGATGCTAGTATATAGAAATCGCAAATTTTATACTTGCATGTGCTGGAAAAGCTACATTAGGAGCCTCACTCAAAATATAAGAGGTAAAGATTTTTTTTTTAATTACAGCAGCATCTGTTAACAAGTCTAAAGCAATTGCTAGTGAAAACTGTGATTATTTTGAGGTGTGTGTGGTTACATTTGCATTTTTATAAAGCTGAAACTGTGGTGTTACACATTAATATGCATAAAATCTCAATATTTAGATGTTGTATATGATTAAATTCTGCATGAAAAATACTGTGCTGTTGATTGAACCAGTCAGGGTTCAAGTGTGGTGACAGTCTTCAATTTTAGTTTCTCATTGTTATAGAAATCTTAAAAAAAATCAAAAAGCTGCCTTTTGCTTTCTTTTTTTTTTTAAGTTTCTAATTTTCAGTATCTCAAGGTCTACAGCTTTACAGAGAAAATTTCACCCTGATGCTTAGATAATAGGGAGGCTACACAGAATGCAAATATTTTGTTTTTCTTGGGCAGTATATCATATTTTATTATTTCACGTTTCTGTACATTATTCTTTTCAGCTGTGTCAGTTTTTCCTTCTCCCTCATATTGATATCTGATTATTTTTCCAAGTAATACCAGACAAGACAAGTCTGATTATCTATATTTGGTGTCTAAACACCCTTTTTCCATCATCTTAATGACAAATAGGTCCTAGTTTCAAATCCAAGTCACCACTTTTACTTGTTCTTCAATAGGACAAAATTGACTTAATTTAGCAGTATTTTTTAACATTTAAGAAGAGGGATGTAAATTATTGTTTCAAAACTGTTTGCATACATAGCCATTATCACAATTTAGTATTGTCCTGGTATATCCCTCCAAATGAAACAATACCTCAAAGATTTTCAGGTTGTCTGCAGAAGTACTAAGGATAGACTTATCGTTGAGTAACTGAGTATGTGTGGGAATAGCTAATTTTATGACTGTTGAAAAAAAATAGTAGATGGGAGACCTTTTTACTCATCATCAAGGAAGGCTCTTTGAATTGTAATAATTTAATGACATAATGCCTGTAATGTTACAGTTCAGGAGTAGTGAAAGTCAACACACAACATTGGTACTCAGTGCATTAAGTACATTTTTGTGAAATAAGGAGAATATATGGATTAATTTTTGTAGTTTTGCAAGATCCAGCAAATTCCTTACTTGAATGTCAGAATGTCAAAAATGTCAGATTCTCCTATTAAACACACATTTCTATTTGCATTAATAAGCACTTTCAGCATTTTTCATGTTTACTATTATATTGTACTGCCTGTTAAACACCCATGGGAAAAAAAACCTCTTTTTGGTATCAAGCAG